>NC_079441.1:39116754-39256754 GCF_903798145.1 Danio aesculapii | reverse complement strand
CAGCACAAAGGATGTGAAATCAGTATGAAAACAGACAATGTCATTGAAATAAAGGCATTTTTCGACTGAGAAAAAATTATTTCAGTTGTCATTCTGTCAACTGCCTTGAAAATTAAGTTTTTCTTCACAGTTTGTGTGTGTGTGTGTGTGTGTGTGTGCGTGTGTGCGTGTGTGTGTGTGTGTGTGTGTGTGTGTGCGTGTGTGTGTGTGTGTGCGCGTGTGTGTGTGTGTGTGTGTGTGTTTTTAGTCTCTGTGGTAGCAGATATGGTCATAAGCTAACTTGTTTCTAATGAAAATACTAGGGGGTGGAGAGGAATCAAACAAAGAGACATATTCATGAATTTCTCTTTTAGTGCAGCTGCATAATGAAATAAGCAGAGACTGGTTGAAGCCGTGTGCTAATCCAACTCCCAACAAGTCCTTTAGAAGAGGAAATATATTAATTATACTCAAAGAGGAACTACAAAAGCAAAATGGGGGCTTTGAACACAGAGGACCCTAAATGTCACCCGCTTGCTTTGAAGTGAAGGGTGCCTGTCTTTGTTTTTCCTCCCTCTCTCTCTCTCTCTCTCTCTCTCTCTCTCTCTCTCTCTCTCCTCTCTCCATCTCTGTGTATGTGTTCACAAAACACAAGTGAGCGAGACCGAACACTACTGCTTTCAAGAGGGCATCTTGGGCACACTCTTTTCCATTACAGAGAAAGAAAACATATACACACATATGCGCGCGCACACACACATAAACACACACACACACTTGAATAGATAGAAGCTGGACCATGAATGAAATGTTATTTTTTATGCATGCAACAGTATATACCTCTCAAGTAAAACAAAAACACGTATGGCATAGAAAAAAAATGGCTCCCTACTAGGGTTGGGCATCGTTTAGAGTTTTTCAACACCATTTTGCAATTAACAATATGTTAGCTTACTACTAACATGTGGAAAAATTGTCATCAAAATCAGTGAACACCTTTTTTTCTAGGGTTAGGGCTTAAGTCATCTGAGTACGTTTACATGGACAACAATGCTCGATGATTTTAATATGATTAAGACAATACTCTGATTAGGAGTGTAGACAGATTTTTGTTTATCTTAATCTGACTAAAGTCAAAATCAAACTAAACAGAAATTGAATTAACATGTGGAGTAAGCATATTTTAGACGTTTTATTGAAATGCAGTACATACATGTAAACATCTTAGTCAAAAATAACCGGCATGTAGGACTCTTCCCACATTTTGCGACAGGATGAGCCATACACACGGCTGTTTGACACTATCCTCCACGCCTACCAAGTCAGTAAAGGACCACAGGCACAGAAGAATGCAATGCACTATTATATTTTTATGCATGCAACAGTATATACCTATCAAGTTAAAAAAAAAAAAACATATGGCATGGAGAATAAAATGGCTACCTACTAGGGTTGGGTTTTGTTTAGTTTTCTCAATACCGGTGCTATCTCAATACTTAAATGTTTGATAAGACTTTAGAGCCACAAAATAATGGTGGATGACTCTAGAAAAAAATTTTATTGACAAAAAAGATTATTTTAATCACTTTATTATCACTTTATCTGCACCTACCAAGTCAGTAAAGAGCCACAGACACCCGAACTGTGAAATGCAGAGTTTTTGTTCTTTGTTCAAATTCCATTAAACAACACTCTTCCACAAGTCCTTACCTCATACTCGTATCGAATACCTCGTTTGTCGAGGGGACATGAATGAAATCTCCCTGAATAAAATAGAAACTGCCTAACTGCAGTTAATGTTGAAAAATTAAAAGTGAAACGAATTATATGAAACTCCAGAGGAAATGTTGGATAGCATGGTGAAGCAATGACATTAATTAAATTATGTGCTATAACACGTAAAACAGGATCATGAAAGGAACATTCAAAAAGCAACTCATGTAAACACCTTAATCATATTATTGTCTTATTCACATAAAGGCAATTACTTTATGATTAGATTACTGATGTCCATGTAAACGTAGTCACTGAAAGTGCCAGATGATGTTGCAAGCTGTCAAGTGAATTCTTAAGTGCATAAGTTGGACTCACATGTTTTATTAAGTTTGACGTGTTTCCCCTTTACACAGAACTTTTGTAAAGCTTCTGCTGCATGTTGCTGTGTCTGAATTTTTTCTTGTAAAATATAGCCATACTTTAGAATGCTTAGTTTAACAAATTTGATGAATGCAGTCAAGCGTGTTGATGAATTTGAAACGAGTCACTCACTGGAGCATCGTACTGCACACATTGCCTTCAATACATTGCTAAGAAACAAACAAATACCTAACATTGACGATGGTGTCCATATCCCTCAAAGTTGTTTAGAATTAAATGTTCAGAGATGGTGTGACACAACGTGTACCTATTTGTACCTTTGATGTACCCCTTGATGCTTCTTACGTCACCGTCGCAGCACCAGTGGCACCGAAATTAGGCACCGAAATTGATATACTGATTCGGTCCGGTGCATACAGTACCAGTTACATAGGTACCAGTGCTATATTGGCATCTGGTTTTGGTACAAAACCCTATAGACCATTTCAATGTGGTAATGTCATTGGACATTGACATTTCCTGCTTGATACCAAACTTCATAACTGTAACAAGAGGCAATTCAATCATAACTCAATGTTAAAACAGCCATCATAGCATTATTTATCAATATGTGGCTCTTTTTGGATTCTCGGAAGCTATAGAAATTAAAAATGTGAAACGGAAAATATGTAGGGACCGTTGTTTTTGTTTACAACGTTTAAAATCGTCTATACCTAACACTGTACATCATTCAAAGACACTCACCTTGATATAATAATAATTGCCTTAAAGGTGTGCAAACAGGTCATAGAAATGTTTCCTGATAATTAGATCTGTCCATTTAAAATATTTCCTAAGTGTCTAATAATGTCAAATACAACAATGTGATGTTAAATGCAACTGATACCGCTGATAAGACAAATCAGCAAAAGCAAACCACCCTGAAATCACAGAAACTCTAAAGCCAGAGAGCCTTTGACTTCCTGAGTTTGTCCAGCAGGAGAGCCAAATAAGGCCCTGCGCAATTACAATCAGCATTCACCTTGAAGTAGACCAATCAATTCTCTCCACTACTCATTCCCATCAAGAGCCTGCCATCCGAGGGCATCCAGGAATCGCGAAAGAATGGGAGAGAGAGAAGAACACAAAGTGGCAGAGACCAGTGATAGACGAGGAGAGATGAGAAAGGTGCAGGAGAGGAAGAAAAGAGAGTAGATGTGTTATTTATTGTAGAAAGCCAAAGTGTGTGGAAGACTAGAACATTCTGCCAGCATGCAGAAGACCCCCTGTAGCTGTAATCGATCAGATCGGCCTCCTCCCGAGAGACTACCTGAAAGAAACCAGCTGACTGTGTTTTTTTTTTTTAGAGTGAAGAGCTGCATCTATAGTCTTTGAAATGGGCAAAGCTTTCCAGGAAAAAAAAAAACTTTGTTAGACGATGTTAGACAGTCATTTTGAATAATACAACACATGCTAAGGAAAGCTAAACGTCTGTGGTTACATTTGCTAAATTATAGTACTGTGTGGAGCTGTCTAGCTGTTTAGCAAGTGAAATGTCCAGTGACAGTATTCAGTTTTACTACGACAAAGTTGTATTATGCTAGTTCAAGTGGTTTGTGCTTATTGTGTTTAAAAATAACATTACATTGACACTTACTCTACCTTGAAAGGGTCAATGTGTGTAAAAATACATTTGCTGAAACAATCATTCCATTTCACCTTAGTTTAGTACTGAGCTTTTAAGCTGTCAAACTTTGTTTCCCAAATGCTGTAAAAGGTGAGCTTCAGAGCAAGCTGAAAGCTTTCAGTGGAAAAAAACAACCAGATCTCAAACGAAAAGTGACTATTTTAGTACAGTATTGTGAGAAAATTGACCAATTTGTACAAATTCATATGATTTCATTCTTATAAAACATACCAATTTTAAAATGAGGTGTGTCCCAAAAACCCACCCCTAACCCCACCCTTAACTTTAGGATGAGCATATCGTACTAACATATATGAATGAGATTGTACAAATTAATATGAATTAGCCACTAAATTAAAAAGCTATGAATAGCCGTGAGGTTGCACAAACAAAAAACATGTGCCAGATTGATTCAGTATAATACACTGCAAAAAATGCTGGGTTCCACACAATTGACTTGTGTTAGGACAATATGAAGGAAATTAAGTTATGTTAGTTTTTACAGACTTAAGTGGATTGAACATAAAACAATTAAGTTGTCTCAAAAAAACTCAAGAATTGTGTTGTTTCGGTTCATTTTAAATCCTTTTTTGGAGTGTAATACAGATATATTAATGTAAGATGTTGTTTGCCATGTAAATGTGGAGAAATTCAGTATTTATAAAGTAACTGGAGAGTAAATAATTACATAAACACATCTCATTATATTAATCCTTGACATGTTTTTTTTTAATCAACCTTTGGTAGCAGATCAAGCACAAGTTACAGACTGCTGTACACAAAGGGCCTGCTGACTGAATTTCTGAGTGACTCAACAATTAATGACCGATACTTCCCTAATGGTGGGCTTCTGAAGTCAAAGTATTCTGATGCTAAGGTCAGCTTTAGGGACAATATCCCTAAAAAAGTCATACATTTTGCCAAATGGTCAAAAATACACAATAAATATTCAACCACGCCCAAGCATTTAAAGATTTTGCAATTATCAAAACCGAATGAATAAAGTATAACATTTGTTTTAATGGACTGCAAACAGATGGGCAATACTGAGTCTAAATTTAGCCTATTGATGTTTGTTTGCTAGTATGTTCTGAAGCTATATTTTAGTTGAAAAGCAAAACACTGACAAAATTGTAAAATTCTAAAATGTACATATGATAAAAAAGTGATTAAAGTATATCAAGGTAATTAACATTGCTAAAAAGAATTCAATACCTTGTTTTGTTTATTTGTAATCACTGTGTACAAAATGGGAAGACATGATTCATACAGTAGAACTACTTTATAAACATATTGTTATACTCTTGTAAATTGGCTGAACAATGAGGAGTTTTTTCTGAATAAAGAAATAAATGAAGATGAATAAAGGTGAATAAAGATTCCAGAGATGACAGCAAATAAAATGAATAAAATGTGAAAATAATTATAATCTTGTGTGCAATAGAGCTTCATCCAAGGCATTTGTCTGCATTTGTTACACCTTAGCGTAGGTTTTCATGTGTCAAGAGCTAATTAAAACTGGGATGAAAAAGACTTTAAGTGGAGCTGAGAATTTCTGGCTGTGGATATGAAAGAAGGAAAATATGCTTGTGTTAGAAGTTACAAGCAGAATTCTAAAAATGAACTTCATCTTAATGTCAGCTAAACAAAATTAACCAGAACTGTAAATGTATCTGAATTTGGCAAAAAAAAAAAAAAAAACTTTACCTTTGTAATAGATATCCTCAATGGCCCTTATCAAAAATTTATATTTTAACAATCTAAGCATTAAGTGTCCAAATCCACTTTTGCTATTTTAAGGATGCAAAAATACAGTTTGGCACATGGTATAACAGGGTTGTATTTATTCTCTTAAATAGTTTTGGGTGTGTTTTGAGCATAATGTGCATTAAACCAATCAGAGTCTCATCTCACATTCCCTTTAAGAGTCAGTTGTGTTGCACCACGGCACATTTGCTATTTACATGGCGGACTTTGTAAGCATAAAAGCTGAACGCTTTACTAGCGAGAAAACAGTTAAACAGACCATCTGCAGCGTGAGGGTAAAGAATGGTCCACCTCTATTCAGCCTCTTTACTTACTCTTTACATTACTTTTTCTCTTTACTTTACTTCTTTACTTTCGTGGATAAGGAAATGGAGCAAACTCGCTCCACTGAAGACATTCATTAGACTACATATTTAATTTTGTTTGTTAAGCACAAAGATTTGTTTCAAAACTATTTCTAAATTCAGTTCTAATTTCCAGCAAACAAATAAATGAACATTAATAATGAAATGTGGGAAAAAAGTTATATACAAACACCTATTCTTATGCCCCATATGGCATTGCATGCATCTCCAAAACCCAACAGGTGGACAAATCAAAGCTTGTTTTTAATTAAAATTAATATATATATGCACATAATAAATAATACTGCTAATAATTATAACATGATACAAAAGCAAATTGTCATGAATAAACTGAAAAAAGCCCCCTGAGATGAGGCATGGATTAAGTGGTTTTTATATTTATGTAGAAAATAATTTTTGTAACATTTTAATCCTTAAATTTTTTTCATTTGTAAAGATATTTGTGTATTGCTGTACATCCTGTGTGTATTAAGCAATGTGTAAGTTATATAGGCACAAAACTAAATCGATCTGCGCTGGACTTTAGACCAGCTTTTAGTTGGTCAACGGCGTGGTCTATTCAGTTCCTTAAAATAGCAACGCACCAACAATGCGCCTTAACACACCTCGATTATAGAGCGGAACACCTATAAGTCCACAAAGATGCGCAAATGGATTTGCTATTTAAACAACATTACACAAAACGTGAAAATTACTGTTGTGCAGTCTGAAAAAAGCAACAAATCGCACCAAACACGTCTTGCACCTTATTGTGCCGGGTGTATGATAGGGTCCTAAGACTTTGGCATCAGGGATGAAATAATAATTTTTAAAAAACGTTTATATTTTCTATTACTCAATCATTTCAGTTTGTAGTCTCTACGCTATTTATACAGCCTCTTTCTCTCTGTAGTCTCTCTCACTCTATCTGACAACCTGTCTCATTTGTCACTTTCCTTAATCTCTCACACTTGCCAACACTTTCGTCTTCATCAAGCCCAAATCACTTGATATTATTCATGCTTGTTTTCCACAAATACCTCACTGGGGGAATTAGCAAACAAAAACAGTGCCCACATTCTCTTAATCCCTGTCTACGGGCAGAGCCTCCACCAATACACTAGAGCTCTGGCCGGCTGTCGAAACTGGCTGCCACTGTTTTGAAGTTCCTCTCCACAAATCTGTGTTGACACAGCAAGTGCTTACCGCCTTGTCACCTCGCACAGACTGAGGACTGCCTGGTCTGGACCACAATGGTTTGAGAGATATCAATGAGCTTGCGTAAAACATGTGATCCAAGAAGGTGGGGCGTTTTGAATCAGCTGTGCAGCTGCTGTGTGTGTTTGAGCGAGCCAACAAGATTTTGAATAGAAACCATAAATTTCTGGCCTCTTCCCATGAACATTTGTCCTCAGAAAATGCCAGAGAAATATGAGCTGTTTTGTAATGTTTACTAATGATGTTTCTTTATAGTCACATATATTTGTAGCTCGAATGCTATTTTGTGGCAAAAGATTGTCCTGAAGTCCTGATAGCTTATGTTTTTGTTAATGCACATGGACTACAATGACGAACCAAATTGGTATAATTGGTCACAGGTAAAGTAAATATCATTGATAATCTCCTAACAAGATCTTAAAGTCAGCATGGAATCAAAATGAACTCTTCTTATTTTATTGCTTGCTATAAAAGATGTATTTGTGCACTTCATTATTTTGTAAAAACCCTCCTCATAAAACCTTTTCTTCACTTCTGGCCACATGGAATCCCTTTAAGATGGGGCTTTAAGGGCATGTCATGTTTATGCCTTGCTATTGTCTATTCACCAATCATCCTCCATTTTGTCACTGTAGCAACACCCATGTTCGAATGATTCAATTGGTTCCCAAAAGACAAAATCATGTACGTCCTTAGGTTTTTCTTATTTAAGATCCATTTCAATTGGATGCACATCACAATATCAGAAAAAAGAACAATCTTAACTTCTGTTCCATGTCAAATTTAACATATTAAGCAAAAGTCAAATTGATAGGGCTAGGCAACCAGGTTAAAAGACCTCTCAAACAACAAATTTTTGAGTTGTGAGTCGAGACCCCAGTTAGCATTGGTGAGAATTTACCAGCAGTGGTCCAAGGAGTGAGAAACCAAAACCATCAATGTGTGTTTAGCTAACAAGGCTCATCAGTGATTGAGGGTAAACCTAGACTGAGACAACCATCTGCGAATGCCTAAGCCTTGTTCATTGTCAAAAGTAAGTACAATGAGCATGCAACTGAACTGGAGTTTGGAGCAGTAGAAGGATATGCATTTCTTTTACCCCCTGCATTTGTACATTTTACATTTACATTTAGTCATTTAGCAGACGCTTTTATCCAAAGCGACTTACAAATGAGGACAAGGAAGCAATTTACACAACTATAAGAGCAGCAGTGAACAAGTGCTATAGACAAGTTCCAGGTGTGTAAAGTCTAAGAAGCAAAGCATTAGTAAAGTTTTTTTTGTTTTTTTTTGAGAGAGAGAGAGAGTACAGTTAGTGGTATAGCCAGAGAGGCAGTTAAGATTAGGAAGGAAAGTGGAGACTAAACAGTTGAGTTTTTAGTCGTTTCTTGAAGACAGCAAGTGACTCTGCTGTTCTGATGCAGTTAGGGAGTTCATTCCACCAACTGGGCAGATTAAATGCGAGAGTTCGGGAAAGTGATTTCTTCCCTCTTAGGGATGGAACAACGAGGCGACGTTTATTCACAGAACGCAAGTTTCTGGAGGGCACATAAATCTGCAGAAGTGAGAGCAGATAAGAAGGAGCACAGCCATGTGTGCTATTTACCTGGTGAGGTGATCAGGATGTTCCCTGTTCTGGGCAGTTCATTCTGTGAAACTCTGCCCATTCAAGAGAATGTAAATGTGGCATAAGCTACCTAACTAAACACTATTGTAAGTCAAATTGTTGTGACAAAGGTCTTTCCTGGTGTGCATGGCCTCTTTCAAAAGTATAACACTGCCACACTCCACACATTGTTCAGGAAATGGCTTGAAGAACACAATGACAAGTTCAGTGTGTTTCTCTGGCCTCCAGATTTCTCAGATCTCAATCCAACTGAGCATCTGTGGGATGTGCTGGACCAACAAGTTTGATCTACTGCAACTCCATCTCGCAGTCTACAGGACTTGAAGGACCTGCTGTGAACACACTGCTGCCAAACACCACAGGACACCTTCAGTGCTCTTGTAGAGTCCATGCTGGCAGGTTGGCACTGTTATGGCAGCACACTGGGGACCAACAGCATATTAGGCAGTTGCTCGTAGTGTTTTGGCTCATTGCTGTATAGTTTATTCATACTCTGGTATTTTTATTTATTGTCTTGAACCGTTTAGTTAACAAATGCAGTTGCTCTGTTGTACAATTAATGTGCAAATATGCAAAGACATCAGACAAATCACAAAACCTATTAATGTTAAAAAGATCATTAATGTCACGTATTAATATGAAAATATCAACTGGTCCATCAGAGTATTGGGCTGGATGAAAAATAATGTGTGAGTATTGTAGGTACTTATTTTAAATAAGAGTAATTTATAACAATTAAAAAAGCATATTGTATGGATATAGGTAGAGCGAATGTAATCTAGATGACATCCAACATGTTATTAGTATCAGTTTCTTCACACCCAAGCCATTCAGATACTGTATCCTCCCCAGTGGCCTCATGAATTGTAAAGTGTCCATCAAACCGTTTTCCCACTTCTCTTTAGGAGTACAGTGAATTTTCAGATGATACTTGATATACTAGATATTATAAAAGTGTGTGACTGTTGGATGGAGCCAAGGGGCTTATAAAAAATAAAAAATAGAAACTTTCTTGCTTACCTGTGTGGTCTGTTTCTCACTCAAATCCACCTGTTGTTAAGAAAAGAATTTTGGTTTCATGTAGGCTGGTGACCATTCACTTTGGCCTAGGTGTGAACAGACTATTGGTCAGCAATTTACTCTGCATTTTAAAAACGCCTTGACACAAAAAAGAATCACAGGGCTGATCAACATTTTTCCTCCACGTTACTTCTTAGTTTCAAAGCCAGATAAAGCTCCACACACTAAAAAACCCCAAGCCCTAATCGAGATGCCATACAGTATGCCTTGGAGTACAGCACGTCCTGACATTGCTGTAATCACGGCCCAAATTTCACACTCTTTCAAACTCTGGATTTTTACTGTGAGAAAAGCCTAGACACACAGCGCACAGAGGACAGCATGCTACCTAATCAAAGGCTTGCATAATGCTTCAAAATCACTGCGAGTGTGATTACATGATAGCACAGAGCTACAGTCTAGAAACCGGCAGCTCAGCTAGACACTGGATTAAATTAACAAGCTGGAGCTCATAGCGGAAAAAATAAAAATAAAAATAAGATACATAACACAAAACTATCCGGTTGGGATTTCAGAATGATAAACTTCTATTTTCATCTTGTTTATGTTTCAATTATCATTTGATCCACAACCAAGTATGAGCACTAATGTTGATTAACTGTAAAATATAATGGTATAGTTCAAATTATCTTAGACCAAGTGTTTTGTGTCATGAGCACTGAATCATCATACTGTATCAGAATGATTGCTGAAGGGTCATTCCACACTGATGACTGGAGCAATAATGCTGAAAGTTCAGGGTTACCAAGCTATAAGTCATGATACCGTAACTAGAATAAGTCAGACGTTTGTTCCAATAAAAACATTTTTAAAATTTATCGATTTTTTGTAATCAATCAGTTTTTTTTTTACTTTATTAGTGGTTTTAATAGTAAAAACGCTATTTACAATGTCACTGATTTCATTAATTTATTCATTTTCCTTCGGCTTAGTCTCTATTTCAGCAGTCGCCACAGCGCCAAGTATTCCAGCATATGTTTTATGCGGCAGATGCCCTTCCAGCCGCAACCCAGTACTGGGAAACCATACACACTCTCATTCACACGCACGCACCACGCACGCACGCACGCACGCACACACGCACACACACACACACACTCATACACTACAGCAAATGTAGTTTACCAAATTCACTTATACTGCATTTTTGGACAGCGGGGGAAACTGGAGTACCCGGAGAAAACCCACGCGGGCACAGGGAGAACATGCAAACTCCACACAGAAATGCCAACTGACCCAGAACAGCTGTATTTGTTTTGGTTCTTTTAACCCGCCCAATGCCAGTTCAGGCAATCATATTTCAGCACCCCGAGTTGTCTTGGTGGAAAACCTTGTATTTCATTAATTCATTCAGAAAAGCTCTGAAAGCATGTGTCCGTGACTGAAATGCGACCTTCGGTGGACAGTAACAGACTCCAAAATGAGATGCAGATTCAGAGTTACATATGAGGCTATTAATTAGCAAATAATATAAATATTACGAACGTAAACATTAGTTAAGCAGGTTACATTGTAACCGTGTGGCCTAACAACACGCTGCGTGATGAGATTTGCAGTGATAAGCAATTGGGCTGTTTGCACCAGACGAAACACAATAGAAATTTAAATACAGCCATTCAGAAGCACAGAATATAGAAAACCCAAAAAGTTAAGGTAACTCAAACCATTTGCGAAAACCGATTGCAACAAACCATTTAAGTTCAAAAACTAATCCTAATGAGTACTGTAAACTTAATCCATTTGAGTAAACGAAGCAATTTGAGCACATAAACCGATTAAATGAAGAGAACTCAAACCAACTGAGAACTGTAAAACATAATAAGTTAAGGCAACTCAAACCGTTTGAGGAAACCGATTGCTACTAATCTATATGAGTTCTGTGAACTTACTACACTTAAGGTGAAGTAATGAGGTATTTAATTCACTCTTTACCTTCAACAAAACTCTTTTCAAATTAGTTGAATTAACTTTCAGTAAATTTGGAGTTAATTACACTCATTTCATTTGATAAAGTTGACTGTTGGGTTTTACAGTGTAAGGTTTATAATCTAATGAATCCATATTAAACCTCTTTAACATTATTAAATGTACATGCTAAATCACTAACTCGGGACGCCCTGACGTGCTGCTGCACAATATGTCGGCGTGCTAACCACTAGGCTATTGCGCCGATGCTTTCGTTTGTTTTGATCCAGGAATGTAATACCTAGTTCAACCACTGGGTGTCAAACTTGCATACTGCCCCTTTAACAACCTTAAAACACATTATACGTCTATCCATGGCTAATGTTGGCTCACTTCCTTTAAACAATACAGCATTTATTAATAAATTACTCAAATAAAAAAGTGCAGTAAGTAAATTTAAAATTAACAACAATTATAAAATGCTTTAGTATTAACTTGTTAACTAATGCAGTTAACTGATGTTAACAAATTGAACCTTATTGTAAAGTGTTATCAAAGAATCTTACCCAACTAAACTTCTGAAAGAAGAAAAAAAGAAAAGAAAATGTAAGCCCAGAAGCATATAGATTTAGTGCACCAAAACTCCCTTTTCACCTATCAATCTCAAGAGTAAATGCACGAGAGAATAAAAGCCATAAGTGGTTTTTTGATGGACAGGTGGCAACTCTAGCTTGCCCATTAAAGTGGAAAGCGCCCCTTACAGCTCTAACTTTGACACATTCACATAAAAATGCACATGTACAGTATAGATCCACAAATGTGAGCATTAGAGTTTATTTTACAATATGCATGTTTTTTTTTATACCTCGTATATTTGGAAGCCTCATTGCTCCCCTTTCTCCTGTTTTACTCTCACCCACAGCCTGTTAAGGAAGAGGAGACAGGGGAAATTTTTGATCACAGAACTAGAGTGCGCTCAACCAAGGAGGGCAGTCAAGGATGAGAAGCAGAAAGGGGTGGGAGGCGAACGAGGGGAACAGACACACTCAGAGTGTGAGAAAGAAAGGGAGGAGGGAATTAAGGAGAAAGGGAAGATGAGAGATACAGGGAAAATTAAGAAGGGCAGGAATTAACTAAACTCGGAAAGGCAGCAGTGGGCTACAACCAAGATGTCATTCACTGAGTATTTTTTAGGAGACAAATGTCTAATCTGTTTTCAAATGAACGCAAGCCAGTTGACACTTAACAACACTTTTGTGACTCAGATCCTCTTTAATGAGGACGTGAAGAGACATTAAATCACTGCATCTCACCAAATGCACAGGTTCCCTGATGGCCAGAGTAAAGATTTGTGCTCATCTATTAAAAAAGTTATTAATTGTGCATGATCATCCATTATGGAGACTTATATTAGTTTGCATGGCTTGTTGATTTTAAACAACACCAGAAGTGTGAGTGTTTACTTTATGAACAGGGTAATGTATGCAAGTAAATTGAAGTAAAAATTTTTATTAAAAGGATTTTTCTCAATAATAATAATAATAAAAAACTCACCCTCAAGTGATTTCAAACCTTTATGAGTTTCTCTCTTTTTTTATTTTTATTAAACACAAAAGATGATATTTTGCCGAATTTTGCAAATCGATAACATAAAAATACAAAAAGAAATACTATGGACATCAATGACTATCAGTTTTCATTACTCAAGTTTGGAACAAGTGGCGGATAAGTAAATGATAACCGAATATTAATTTTTGGATGAACTTGGATGAAATAAAACCTCACACTCACATCATTCTAAATCTGCAGGACTAATGCAGAACACAATAAATATTTTTTGGAAGAAAAATATCTAGTTATTGGAGCTAATGTTATCATATTCAAATGATATTCTTTTATTTTTTTCAAAAGAGTGAATGACATAATAAAAATATAAAGTTTAGTAAAGGAAAACGAAATACTTTTAGTCTTCAGTATAATTGAGTACACCCCATTTTGAAAATGAATATTTGTATCCATTTCTCAGTGAATACAGGCTATGTATTTTGGTGTATTTAAACAAAACAGATTTATTAAACAGATTTATTAAAATAATATTTTAGTCACCAAATATATATAGAAATTAAAAGATAATACAATTAAATTCAAGCAAAATATTGAAATACATTTTCTACAACCTACAAAATTTCAACAAAATATTTCCATTATTTTGCTTCTCTCGATTTTTCCTCTTTTCTAAATTTGTATTTAGCATTTTTCTATAGCATATCAATTTGGGTATACTAGTTTTTGGACTGTTATAATAAGTTATTTTGTTAGATGAGCTCCTAATTTGACTTCAGTACTGACTAATCTAATGTATATGCACAAATATGATATTGTATAGCTTCCTATTAAAAAGGTTAACTTGAAAGATTTGTAAGGGGTGTACTTATATATGCTGAGCACTGTACTTACCTTTTGAATAACAATATCTGTCAACACTCTCATTTATTGCATTAATTTAACAAAACCAACAGTAAACAATTATTTTGTTTGAATAAGCGGATGAAAGGACCCAAACAGTGGCAAACACTGTACTACAGTATACAGTACATTGAGTAAACATGGCTCTCAGCTCAGTGTTAACTTAGTTATTATTAAAATAAGAAAATCCTCACTTTTAAATAAATTTTATTTTATTTGTATTTTAATGTCAATGTATTTTTTGTTGATCAGTTATCTACAAAATAAAAAAGAAATGAAGTGTATTCAAGCCCACTACCATGTTTCCTCTTACACAATTCACATTGTTAAATAATGCCTTATCTCTACTTTTATGACCAAAAATAAAAGAGCAGGCTATTTTAAACTTTTTTTCCTGTTAACCCTTGTGTACTATTCAAATTGACTACCTTTTCGTTATGTTTTGAAACTTTTAAATTGCAAAGCCACACCACCAAATAATCATGCATTCATGATTGTTGATGGTTTTCCCTTTTGGAAGAGGTAAAATTAGTCATTTTTACTGTTGATCATCAGATGGCACCATTAATATATGGAGCTCTATGGAGTATGACAACAAATTATACTGTACACTTACTATGTTTCATGTGTTCTGAGAGCTGAGCTGCTTATTTTGCCATTATAATGGAAGTCAATGGGGCTTCACAAACATAACAAAAGGGTAGTAAATTTGCCATGAGTGTATTTTTTCAAAGCATTTTCAAAGCCTTTTCCCAAAATATGTGCCAAAATAAGAATTGTCACTTAAAATCATACCGTTTGCTGAAACGCAGAGAAAGTTGTGACCAAACTCAAAAATCACCCGAGAGTGGATAAAAACATCCCCAACAGCACACATGGGTTAATGACGAATTCATTCATTGTGATTTCATTTTACATTTCAGTTTAATTTCGTTCTCTGACCACCAGGATCTAGGACAGGCTTTTTATTGGTAGGTTAAATGTGGAAAAAAATGAGTTCATTATTTTATTATTTGAGAAAAAAATATATATTAAAAATGTAGGGCAGCATGGTAGTGCAGTAGGTAACACGATCACCTCACAGCAAGAAGGTTGCTGGTTCAAGCCCTGGCTGGATCAGGTGGTATATGTGTGTAGAGTTTGCATGTTCTCCCCGTGTTCGTGTGGGTTTCCTCCGGGTGCTCCTGTTTCCCCCCACAGTTCAAAGACAGTCGGTACAAGTGAATTGAATAAGCTAAATTGGCTGTTTATATGTGTGTGAATGAAAGAGTGCATGGGTGTTTCCCGGTGTTGAGTTGTGGAAGGGCATCCTCTGCGTAAAACATATGCTGAATAAGTTGTCGGTTCATTCCACTGTGATGACCCCCTGATTAATAAAGGTACAAAGCCAAAATGAATGAATGAATTTTATACTGTAGCGCTTAATCTAATGCGAAATAAACTATGATAGCCTATATGTCATGACACCCGTAGGCGCTGTTTTGATTATGCAGTGAGAGTCTCCGTCTAATAGATGTCATCAGCAGCACTTTGATGCCTACTTACAGTAAGCATATTTTATTAAAAGACACATAGAAATTTCAAATCCTCCACTACGTCACAGCAGATACGTTGCTCAAATTTAGAGAGCTCTAAAAAGCCTAAAATACATGCCCCAATTGGAACACGCTTCCACTTTTGCACTTCACATCGCAGCACAAACTCTGAACTCTTAATATCAACAATCTCCATTAAATACTGTGCGACACTGACAATTACATAAATGGCGAAGTCAATCGAAATCAAATCCTTAAGGAAAATGCCATTGGACTGTCAAACGCTGATGAGCAGTGAATTATTACACACTTGCGCTAAAAACTCATACAACCCTCATAAAACGCTCCGAGGATCAGTGTGAAGTTACAGTCCAACACGCACACACAGACACGCACACACATATATTTCACATCCAATTGGTGGCAAAGAGTGAGTCAGGTATATGTAAGCCATTACTTTAGCTGGAGAGGCCAGGGTAATTATGGCTGGCATTTTGACAAGTGTTTGGTGGAGTGAAGGTCAACTGTGTCTGCGTGGGAGATCTATGCTAATCTGCCCAGCTGGAGCGCAGACGAGCAGCCCCTGCACCGCACCACTGCAATTACAGAGAGAGAGAAAGAGACACACATCGAGCCTGAGAGAAAGGGATGAGTGGGTGAGGAAGTAAACACGGCTGAGATGTCAGAGATGTGGACGGATGTGAAGAAATGTCAGCGGCAAAATAAAGACAACATGAGATTGAGTGAGTACAAATCAGATGAAGTAAGCAGACTCTTAAACAGACGGCGGCTCAGTTTAACTTCCTCAAAGCTAAGCGAGGGATGAGATAAAGAGGAATAAATGAGGCCGTCTCAAACTGTCACACTGACCTATGGTTAAAGTGAGAGCCCGGCCATTATTGTTCGAGAAGGTCATGACCTTTGACATGAATGATATTAATTCAGGTCACGGTTGCTCTTAGTTTAACCTTTAGTATATTTTTCTTTTAGCACACTGAACTCAGGTGAAATCTTGAAGCAAACTGAAAAGGTAACACTTTGCTGAAGGACTTGCTACAAGAATGAGACAGCTAATTTTTAAAATGTAGAAATTATGATGAGATCATTAAATATATGTACCTGTATATTAAAATGACAGAAATATCCCTTTAACTACCCCACCAAGAAAAAAAATGTTTGGATTGCATTTCTTAACTCCTAATGTCGCTAGTTAACACACTCAATGCACTTTTTTCAACACATCCCATAATTTCTAAAATATCAACCTCTACCAAATGGTTGATATGTCAGTTTATGAAAAAGTACCAAAATTAATATATACTATGGAAAATCTGAAAATATAAAGTGTAAGATCAATTTATTTAAAAACATAATGAAAATAAAATATCTTTGAATACTAAATCATCTTTATTGTTTGAAGTACGCCACAAAATACTTCAGATTCATGGTTTTTTTTTTTTTTTTTTGGTTTTTTAGTAGTGCAACAGGATTATGTTTGCTTGATTTTTTTGTAAACCAACAATGCTGTGTGCGCAAGCCATTATTTAAAACAGTCATTCTTTAATTCACTTTAACAGTCATTATTTAAAACAGTAAAAACATAGTCAAGCAGCACTCAAAGAGATATATCGTTTATCATTCTGTGTCTTATCATTAAAATATGGTGTATTTGTATATTACAGTGCTAACTGACATGTATGCATCACAAATTAAAAAAATTTTGCTCTCGTTTTATAATTATTAGTTATTTTAGGTAACAATATTTTAAAAATAAAAATTACATTTAAAAATGCATAATTTATTTATTTATTCAATTATTATTTAAACAATAACAGTATTTTGATCCACTTCAAATATTCACTAATGTAGTATAATTTTGGAGCATTCAAATGTTATTTAGATTATGACGGTATGATAACCGTGGATAAAAATATCAGTTTCACAGTATTAGTCCCTTTATTAATCTGGGGTCGCCACAGCGGAATGAACCGCCAACTTATCCAGCACGTTTTTATGCAACGGATGCCCTTCCAGCCGCAACCCATCTCTGGGAAACATCCATACACTCACACTTACACTCATACATTACAAACAATTTAGCCTTCCAAATTCACCTGTACCGCAAGTCTTTGGACTGTGGGGGAAACCGGAGCACTCGGAGGAAACCCACGCAAACGCAGGGAGAACATGCAAACTCCACACAGAAACACCAACTGACCCAGCCGAGGCTCGAACCAGCGACCTTCTTGCTGTGAGGCAACAGCACAACCTACTGTGCCACTGCATCGCCAGTATTGTGATTATTGCTCTAAAATATATTCCTTTTAAATATCTGGGTAGAAAACAAAAACTTTTTTTCTGCTTTGAAAACAGCAGCTGTGTCCAAAATCACATACTTCAATCCTATATAGTACGCTAAAAACAGTATGCGAGGCAAGTAATATGTCCGAGAAGTACCCGGATGACCTACTACTTCCATCGAGACTCTGGAGTGTGCATTCAATGGAATTCATGAATGAGAGTGAAGCAGGTATGTCACATGATAATGACAAATGGCATCCGTAGTATGTCAGAGCTCCATTCATACTACTGACATTCATATGTATAGAACATACTTTTCTATCAGTCGAGTAGCACATTCAAATTCAAATGCAGTACCTACTGATTAGTAGGCGATTTCAGACACAGCCAATATATTTTATTTTGAGAAACATTTAAAATATTTTGGAACAGTAAACGTGTGGATAAATAATTTTAAATAACTTTGGATATCTTTTTCTGCTAGAGATACTGTTGTCCTAAAAAAGTTTAAAAAAAAAAAAGTAAAAAAAAAAAAAGTCTTACATATACTGTAGGTAAAACAGAAAATTTGGACTTTTCCAAACTGTGGTATACCATGAAAACGGTTATCGTCAAATGCCTAGACCTGAATGATTGCAATTCATCTCATGACTGCTTATAGTTTAACCTTTAGTATGTTTTTCTTTTGGTATGCTGCTCACCTTTTCTTTTGTTTTATCAGATTATATGAACCGCTGTCTCTGTGTCTGCTGCAGTAGCAGGTGTATATGGTCTTGACGGCAGCTCTGATTGTTTTCACGGTGGGATGTAACCATCAGGGTACCATGTTCCATCTGCCCTGACCTGTCCAGACTCTGACCCACACAGGGTTCTCACGGCCTGGACACAGCACTGGGGTCAAACACCCTCAGAGAGGCCTAAGATCTCCCCCAGACATATGAAAGGCCAAACAAAGAAGAATCATCTCTCCTCCCACAAACCTGACACACCCTGATGAGACCCAATGACAGACACGATTACTGCTGTGTTTAAATGTGCTGATGATATCATGTGAAAAACCTGCAAATGCAAAAGGATTGCATTTACAGTATACTTTCATTCAGTAATAATCCTCAATTATTTAGTAATTAGTGAAGTGCAAATATGAAAATTAACTATAAAACTTATACCATAAAACTTATACTTAATCATTTACCATGATCATTTGACAAAATAAATAAATAAATATAATCACATGCAGTGCATATCTATGACGTGTTTTCTGTTATAAAGTAATCAATTATTTAAGTAAACAATTCAATTACTTGCTAATTTACGACATGACCTGCTGCCACTTACTGGTCATCTTATTTTCAGATTTAGGGCTCATATTTATATTTGTTTTGATAAAAACATGTTTAGTTTTGTCCACCTGTCGGGTTTCAGAGACGTATGCGCCACTATATGGGGCATAAGAATAGGACGTGTGTTTGGATATAACTGTTTTTTGACCACACTTCGCTATAATTGTTCATTTATTTGTTTGCTGGAAATTATAACTGAATTTAGAAATGGTTTAGAAATAAATCTTTGCGCTTAACGAATTAAATTAAATATGTAGGCTAGTTTATGTCTTCAGTGGAGTGCGTACAACACCGTTTCCTTATCCACGAAAATAAAGGAGTAAAGAAAAGCATAAAAGTAAAATAAAGAGAAAGTAAAGAGGCAGAACGGAGGAGGCTCATTCTTTATGCTTGTGCTGCAGATGATCTGTTTAACTGATTTCTTGCTAGTAAAGCATTTCGTTTTTCCACTTACAAAGTCTACCATGTGAATAAAAAACTCCCAAGGGAATGGGAGATGAGACTATGATTGGTTTAAAGCATATTATGCTCAAAACACACCTATAACTCATTAAGAGAATAAGCACAACCCTGTTGGACCATGTGTCTGCAGGGCGCAGAGCGTATTTTTCCATCCTTAAAACAGCAAAAGTGAATTCATGCGCTTTAGACTTTGTGCCTAGATCATTAAAACCCTTAACATTTAATTCCCTTTAAGAGCCTCTAATGTATAATTCCATTTTAAAATGATTTATGTTTCTATTTTCAACATTTTGTATAGCTATTTAAACATGGTGTATGAATCCACTTGAGCCTCTGTAACATCCACTGTCAAATGCAGTTAATGCAAAAAACACTACATTCAAGCTAAGAATTCATTTACCCGGTTGTCCTTGTTTGTTTAACAACAGTAATTAAGAAACTTTAATGTTGTTGTGCCGCAAGGCTGGTGCATGTAGCAGCAATGGATCACCAGGCAGGCGTAAATAATGGTGAAGGTTTGATAGGATGAGAGACAGATAAAACACCTGCAGAACCAAAACTTGACTCACAATGAGTCAAAAGCAAAATCAAATCACTTGTTTTGATTTGAGCATGAAATTGATAAAAAAAAAAAAACATTGAAAAAAATGGGGGTGGGGAGGGGGACTTTTTTTATATTGAAAATTGTGCGACCAGAAGACAACCTGATTATAATCATACATGTGTTTTATGTGCTTAGTCAATGCAAAGTGTTAAACAACAAAACAATTAATGGAGGGCTACCCAAACATATATGCATGTGCATATAAAGTGACATTTCCAATAACTGGGCTGGTATGGTTTGCAGTATCATACATAAAATGTCAGTGAAGCATTTTTAAAAATGCATAAGAAAAACAAAACATTAAGTACACTGACGTCATATACACATACAGAACTCTTAATATTCAAATACTGAGGAGAAGGAGAAGAAGAAGAAGAAGAAGAAGAAGAAGAAGAAGAAGAAGAAGAAGAAGAAGAAGAAGAAAGAAACACTGTAATTAATACATTGAATTAAACAACTCTTAACTTGTTAAGCTAAGTTCATGCATTAGTTAACGTGAATTAACTATGAACAATATATTTTTACAGCATTTATTAACATCGTTTTTGATAATGGCAAACGTTAACTGAGATCAAGGAACGTTGTATTATTAGTTAATTCATCTTAAAGGGATAGTTCAGAAAAAAAATTAAAATTGACTCTCCCTCAAGTGATTCTAAACCTTTATGAGTTTCTTTCTTCTGTAGAATGTTTATTCTATTGTAATTTATTTTAAAGAAAGCTAAAAACCCATAACCTTTTACTTTCATAGCAGCAAAAAACCCAAAAACAAATACTGTGGAAGTCAATAATTACAGGTCTATTTTGTGTATAATGGAAAAAAGAAACTCAAACAGGAAGAAACAAGAAGGTTTATATTTTTAAGAATTGAAATTTTTGGTTGAACTATCCTTTTAATTACTCATGCAAATTAAACAAGCAAAGAGTAACACGTATTTTTATGTAAAACATATATTAAAAATCGTAGCTTTATTTAACATTTAAACAAATATTTTATTACAGTGTAGGCTAACTGAAGAATAAAGAAAATATCAAATTGTTAATTTAATACTACATTAATTTACGAGTCTAAAAATTCTCACATTTACCAGCCTCCATATTGCACTTCACTAAAATCGACAAAAACAGATTAAAGTAGCGGTGAACTTTCCATCATTTATAGCAACTGCACTGATAGAGTGAGCTTGAAGCAGAGTATGTGGAGAAGAGCAGAAACACACCAACTCTCCTCCCACACAAACATTACACTTTAAAGTGGCTCAAGCACAATGCATTCTGTTTTATCAAAAAAGCCTCTGCTCGTCTATCACAGGCAAATCTACACTGTCGCACGTTCCCTTTCAGCATATGAATTTAGATGAGACCATTTTGTCTCCTGATTGATATGCAGCATTATGAGTTTAATATCGCCTGATCAGAGCATCATAAAAAATGCACCAGTGTACAGCCGATTTTAATGAAATCTCACCCAAAAGACAAATGATGATGCAGAACAGTCCTTTGTGAAAACGCAACTTGCCGTTCTCTTAAAAGCATTTTTCAGAATGTCATAACAAATGAACAGACTAAATGTGTATACTTCATATATGATGTTTGTGAATATGCAAGGTTGCAGTGATCATTTTGGACCGTCTGTGCCTATAAGCCACAATAAGCATGAAAACAAATCTAAATTCAACTAAACAGAAAAACAAATCAATCAATCAATCAATCAATCAATTCATCCACCCACCTACTTACCTACCTACTTACCTACCTACCTACCTATCTCTATCTAAAATATGTCTATCTACCGACAGTATCTATCTATCAATCCATCCATACTTCCATTTTTGAAAAAGGTCTTAAATGTAAAATACTTAAACATTTAAACCTTTGCATTTTGTCTTTGTTGTTGATTCATATATAGATACATAAAACAGCAATAGGCACACATATGAATTACTGTGTAATATCAAATTATATGATTTTTGTATAGTTTTATAATTAGAAGGGATTTAATAACAGCAGTAAACTATAAAATCGTATTAAATCATTCCACTCAAATAGCCTAAGGTTATAATGAATAATAAAAATTTTAAAAATTAATAAAACGGCTTAAACTGTTAAATAATTACTACATAAATTATAATTATATATGTAAAACACCAGAAATAGAGATGCACCGATACTAAATTCCCCAGGCCATAGTGATTTTATTTATTCAAATTAATATCTGCACAAACTGATTGTGCTTTTTACACATTGTAAAAAAAACTAATTTACACCATATAACTCAAAATTTCAAGTACTCAGTCCATATATTAGTTAAATTTATATTCTGAAATGCACAGTTACATTCAAATTGTTAACTAAATTCAGACAAATAATGTTTAAATGTTAAATTATTTATATTTTTGGGTTTTTTCGGAGTCAGAAAAGGTTTTTTGTGTTGCCTGACGAGTACAATACACTCCATAAAGTATCCTACTTAGGTGAATGACGTGCCAGTGCTGACAATAAACACCCTATATAAAGGCAAAGAAACAGCTTGTCTTATTATTAATATGTTAACGTGTTGGCGAAGCAGTGACCCTACGTTTTGTTAAACATATGTTGTAGATAGCAATTTCTACATTTTGTGAGTAGGTCTGTAAAATCAAAAAGTAGGTACTATACATGCAATCGCTTTAAGAAATATGAGCCAACATGTGCACTTCTCATTTCAGACTAGTGAGCTCCATTTTCTGTTCTTCAAATTTCTTCTTAAGACTGTTTTCTTGTATTTATTTAAATGTATTATTTTTACTCAAAGTGGGATGACAAGTGTCATCAGATGCCTGGGATGCCTGTGTTTACCCACACAGGACACTTACATGCTAGACACAGAGCATCCACATGTGACTTGTAATATTTCAGCACACAAACATTCAGCTAACACTATAGATAAATAAGATGCTGATAGAGATGTTTTGATTGATGAAACGTAAGGACATTGAACACGATTGCAGAAATATACAGTAATAAACAGGGCTTAACGAGTGCCAGAACAAGTCGGATACAGAGCCGGTACCTCTGAAATCTGATTCGGCACCTCATTTTACTGATCCCCCTCCTCACACACACCCCCGCCCGCTCTTCACATTGTTCCACGACTCCCCAACCCTCTTCATTTCGTCCTCTTCATAAAGTCGCATGAACAGGAAGTTTCAACAGTTGTTTTTTTCCTATTGTGACATATTTCCTACAGAAATTGAATACTAAATGAGAAAACAGTGGGTGTGGCTTCTTTTTTCTACTGCGAGCTGATTGGATGTAAATAGGTATTTCATTTAGAAATATGGAGAAAAGGGTTTCAGAAGAGTTAGGCTACTGTATTACAACTAAACAGGTACCTGCCCCTCATCATTTCTGTTAGTTGTCAAAACTGATGAAGGGGAAGGGGAGGGGATAAGTGTGTTAAACACACCCAATACCTAAGACATACGTAATCTGAGAATTTAACTGAAAACAGGAAGTAGATTTTCAGATTTTAATTTTAGATTACAAGCACAAACATTTTTGTATTTCCCAATGACATGCACAGTTGAATTGTCACCTTAAAACTAGCAATGTGAGCAAACAAAATCATATGGTTAGCTTTCATTTTATTTAGCATGCTAACTACCCCGTTCACATCTGCTGCTAGAACATGATTTTAGATATTTATATATATATATATATATATATATATATATATATATATATATATATATATATATATATATATATATATATATATATATATATATATATATATACATATATTGTCTGTCTTTTAGGATAATGAGTTACAACAGATCACAGACAGAGGTTGTTAGTCTATTTTTATGACAAAAACAGGGTAGGCTGTGATGTTTTGAAGCTATGTCAAGCTACAGTAGCATGCTAACTAGCCCTTACACATCTGTTGCCAAAACATGATTATTTTGGAAAAAACTCTGAAAAGCAAATTTATGTAAGATCACTGGAACTTTTCTTTTTAATAAGAGCGTTCATGCAAGCAATGATAGATAGCATAGAATATGTTTATTGACCAATACCATTTGATACGATTTATCTGTGCTCAAACCAAACATCTTTGTACTAACTCTTACCCACGGTAAGTCAATTAATTCATTATTTAATACTTAGTTTGCTGAGAATTACTAAAGAACAATTACATACAATTATATTTGACAAGCAACATTACATAGATTATTATACATCAAACAAAAAGCTCATGCAACCTCTGTCCAGTTTAAATAAATCTCACATAAAAGCTGGAGACATCGAGCACTAAAGGACAGAGCACACATACATAAACACACAATAAGCCAAATGAATTAGCAAGAACTGCAAAAGATGAGAAGTAGCAGAAGTGGGAGACAAGCAGAAATGAAATGTGACAGGCAGATAGAAAGAAGAAAGCATGTTAGAAAGGGGGAAAAAAGAGAGAGCGACGGAAAGATGAAGAGAGATGACACATTGTAAGATTACACTGTTCAGTTTAGGGTGCCATTTCATCAACACTATGGATGAATCAATGGCCCGATAAATGATTGTGAAGGACACACACACACACACACACATACACACATACACACAGAGATAAAGCAAGGGGTTCATCTTTTGTTTTGAGACTAGGCAGGGATTACCATATCCAGTCTTTTGTCCGAAGCTTTCTTTCCAGATGAATAGAGTACAACAGCAAATTCCTCAATCCTAATGAATGTACCCCAGACCCCCCATAAAGCCCTTCAGTTAGTCGCTGCATTGCTAGCAGCTTGAAAGACTTGAGCACAGCTTTGCATCAGAATACCAAATCCCTGGCCATATACACAGACCCTACAGGATACAAGCCTACCCATCTATACCACTGGAAATAGCTTGGCAGGAAGTTATTATTTTTTTGTCAGAGAAAATTAATGGTTACATTTTTGTGAAGCCATGGTTACAGAAATGTGGTGTCGTGAACCGTTCTGACATACAGTGCACTTCAAAACGTCTTTGAGAGAGTTCGCAGCCTCAAAGGGATAAGAGCAACGCTTTATAATAACAACGTGCTAAAAGGCCTTTTCAATATCCATTTATCTATCGGTGTTGTTTTCTCGTGTTTATTAATAATATGACATATTAGCATTTGCAGTATATATCTTAGATTCAGTATATAACTCTAAAACATGCAAAAACAAGTTTATTGAGTGTTTGTACATCAGGTTTGTACTTTCATGTGTAATTTAGTTTTTTTCTTTTTAAATCTCTGTGAATTTTTGCTAGGAATTTATGAATAAAGAGTATCTCTATTTATTTAATTGAATTCCTATACCAGGATTTTATATATGACAATATTTTACTGTAAGTAACATTTAGTGCGTTCTCCCTGTGTTCGCGTGGGTTTCCTCCGGGTGCTCTGATTTCCCCCACAGTCCAAACACATGCACGACAGGTGAATTGAATAAACTAAATTGGCCATAGTGTACGAGTGTGAATTCAAGAGTGTATGGGTGTTTCCCAGTGATGAGTTGCGGCTGGAAGGGCCTTGGCTGCATAAAACATATGCTGGATAAGTTGCCGTTTCATTCCGCTGTGGCGACCCCTGATTAATAAAGGACTAAAGCCGAAAAGAAAATGAATGAATCAACATTTAGTGCCCCCTAAAAACATATTAAATTCACAAAATGCTAAAATCCTTTTATAAGCAGGTGTATTATAAAGTGTTTCCTAATAATCAAGAGTAATGGTGGACTGATTGACTGGCTATAGTACATTTGGTATTAGAAGCCATTTGAGAATAAATATTTATTAAAGGACACCTATGATAAAAATCATATTTTGTGAGCTATTTGGACTGGACTGTGTGTAGGTATAGTGTGTCCACAGTCATATTAAGGTGATATAAACACAGTAAGTTTCTTTTTTAAAATGTCCTGACGTTAAAATAGGAAAAATCCCCCCCCCCCCCCATTTTGAGGCCCACTGCAATGTGATGTAGGAGTGCGGTTTCCCTGCCCACCGAATTGATTGACAGCCGCGTATTAACATGTCTCTGTGGTAACACGTATAAATTCCAATAGACAGAAAATTCCAATATTCTTAAAGGTGTAATAAATTATCTGATGAGTGTTTTGAGCTGAAACTTTACAGAGACATTCTGGAGACACAAAAGACTTACCTTAAATCTATAAAAAGGGGAAAAAATAGGTGCCCTTTAAAAAATTGATGAATAAGTAAGTTGAACGGCTGGTTAATTTAGACTAGCAAGTACACACAGATTCCCATTTTGTATATATATACATACATATATATATATATATATATATATATATATATATATATATATATATATATATATATATATATATATATATATATACACATATATACATATATACACACACATATATATATATATATATATATATATATATATATATATATATATATATATATATATATATATATATATATATATATATATATATACACATACATACATACATACATACATACATACATACATACATACATACATACTGTACATACATACATACATACATATATATATGTATATATATATATATATATATATACACATATATATATATATGTATATATATATATATATATATATATATATATATATATATATATATATATATATATATATATATATATATATATATATATATATATATATATATATATATATATATATATATATATATATATATACATATACACACACACATTCATATATACATAAATCTAGGCAGACATACTTTATTGACCCAAAAGGGAACTACAGAAATTTAAATGTAAGCTGACACATTTGTTTGACATACAACAACAACAACAACAAAGACAAAACACAAGGGAGCTGCTGTCATAAACAGATGCTTGTGGCAGAACCAGAGGAATACTACTAGATAAGTGGAACAAGTTCATTTCAGACAGCCATCAAATCATTCGCAATTTTGTGCATCTGAATGGAATCGGGGTTTTTAGGTATAAAGGAAGACTCCGGCCTGACATGCTCAGCTAATGTCCTCTAATGTGTTCAGATCAACATTACGTGTGCTTTTCACTCTCATTTAGAGCTGTGCATAAAAAAAAGAGCTGAATACGTGCACAACAGGCTTTTGGTTCAATAATTTCTGTATAATTCTGCAAAAAAGCAAGGCTAGGGCATATTAAGGCACATATACTGAGATTTTTCGCTAAATATTTAGCTAAACACAAAATAGAAGCTTGCAGTATTCTTTGAGAAGATAAAGGGTTAGTTCATCCCCAAATTTATATCATTTACTCACCCATGCTGTCCCAAATCCATTAGAAAGGTCATCTTTGGAAAATAAAGTGAATTTTTTTAAAGAAAAACCAAAACAATTTCTGTTTCCCCATTGATAATTTCTTTACCCAAAAGTCAACCACTTCAAAACGCCCAAAAAGAGTAAAAAAATAAGAATCGACAATTTAATTAGTGTTCAACGGAGACACACTTGCTTTATATAACTCATAGATTTAATTTAGGTTTTTATTCATTTATTAATTATTTAATTTTCCTCTGGCTTAGTCTCTGATTTATCAGGGGTCACCACAGTGGAATAAACCACCAACTATTCCAGCATATGTTTTATACAGCAGATGCCCTTTCCAGGTGCAACCCATTACTGGGAAACACCCATACACATTCATTTACACAAACACTCATTTACACAAACACAGCCAATTAAGTTTATTCAATTCACTTATAGCGTATGTCTTTGGATTGTGAGGGAAATCGGAGAACCCGGAGGAAACCCAAGTGAGCACAGAGAGAACATGCAAACTCCACATAGAAATGCCAACTGGCCTAGTCGGGACTTGAACTAGCCACCTTCATGCTGTGAGGCAACAGTGCTGACCACTGAGCCACCGTGTCGCCATATTTAGGTTTTTATTCACATATAAACATTGATCAGTAAATAATGTTTATAGGGTTCAGATTCGGTGGAAACTCACCATGCCTGCTTGGTGAGCAAGAACCGATGAGCTTCATTCTTGCATGTTATGTAGTATGAGTTTCCATAAGAACCAATAAGGTTTGTCCTCTCACATCAAGCAAGTATGGCTGAGCTTTTGATTATATGCACTGATTAATGTTTATATAAGAATGAAAGACAACAGGCTGCATGGTGGCTCTGTGGTTAGTCTCCTCACAGCAAGAAGGTCACTGGTTTGAGTCCCAGCTAGACCAGCCATTTCTGTGTGGAGTTTGCACGTTCTCCTCGTGTTCACGTGGGTTTCCTTTGGATGCTCTGGTTTCCTCCACAGTCTAAAGACATGCGGTATAGGTGTATTGGGTAAACAAAATTGGCTGTAGTGTTTGAGTGCATATGTGAATGCTAGAGTGTTTCCCAGTACTTGGTTGCGGCTGAAAGGGCAACTGCAGTGTAAATTGTATGCCGGAATAGTTAGTGGTCCATTCCACTGTGGGGACCCCTGATAAATAAGAGACTAAGCCGAAGAAAAATGAATGAAATACAACACTAAATCTGTTTAGCTATTGTGAGGTTTGTGGGGTTCACCTCAGATTCATAACAAAGATAACAAAACTGTACTGTATACAGTACTCTGCATATTTTGAAATCATTATAAAGTAATTAATTTGTTGACTAAATGCTGCTTGAATAGAGAAAAAATGTGGTATGTGTGCTTTTTTAAGGCTAAAAATGAGCACTTTGATTCTTCAGTTGGCTTTTCTATATTTTTATTATTGTCTTTAAAGCATATGCGAAAGCATAATTTATTTGACAATTTATTTATTTGCTTCCATGCTTGGAATAATGGTCCTTCTCTAATGATAACAACAATATTCTTAACCACACCCCTCTTACTGTTAATTTGCTATAATCAATACTTTGTTCCATTCGGAAGCACTTCAGCATACTGTACTAAAACAAAAGTCTCAGCAATTCATACAGACTTGAACTGAATTTCATTCATTCATTTTCTTTCGGCTTAGTCCCTTTATTAATCTGGGGTTGCCACAGCAGAATGAATCGCCAACTTATCCAGCATATGTTTTATGCAGCGGATGCCATTCCAGCTGCAACCCATCACTGGGAAACACCCATATACACTTATTCAAGCACATACACTACGGACGATTTTTAGCTTACCCAATTCACCTATAGCACATATTTTTGGACTTGTGGGGGAAACCAGAGCACCCGGAGGAAGCCAATGCGAACACAGGGAAAACATGCAAACTACACACAGAAATGCCAACTGACCCAGCCGAGGCTCAAACCAGCGACCTTCTTGCTGTGAGGCAATTGTGCTACCCACAGTGCCACTGTGACCCCCCTGAAGTGAATTTGATGGTTTATTTGAAGATGATTTATGCAAAAAAATCTGCATTTTTTGTTTTAAAGATAAACAAAAGTATTCTGAAGTGATTTGGAACAACGTGAGGGTGAGTAAATGATGACAGATTTTTAAATTTAGGGTAAGCTAACCGTTGAAATAAAGGCACTGCTCCAGAAAGGATTTTGTCAAAGCTGCACATTGTGGATACAGAAACGCAGAGCTACACCCCAAACATAATCCTCACCACACTTCCACTGATCACAAATACCGTGAAGTAGCTTAAATACCTTAGGGGTGTATGTGATGTCAAAGGCACAAAAACTGGAATCAACGATTAGGTGCGATCAGCGGTGTGTATACAAGGGTAATAAAGTGTGAGGAGAGATCCTCTCTGTTTAAATAAAGTAATAAATTGGTATTCAGGCACCAGGGTTTTCATAATTTATCTGCCATGTGAGAGCGGCTGATCATGTTGACTTAACATTTTGTCTGACATTTGAGTCTGACGAGCCCAGCCATTAACTCTCTCAACATGCTACAAGAGACTCTCAAAGGGAAGAGACTGGAGATATACACACTCAAGCATACGCACGTACACAAATAAAAGGCGAAATTCACACCACAGCAATTGGACAAAATTGGAACGCATTTCCACAGATGTCGAGACGGTAATGTGCAGGCTTTAACATGCTCTCACACATTCTCACATCCACAAAGTCAATCAGAACCAGGTCGAGATGTTCAAAAAGAGTCCAACGAGAAGGATAATTCACACACAGAAACAGACAGACACACACACATGCATCATTTGTATAATCTGAAATTCCACTGCATCCACTTCAAAGGTCAAAATACTAACAATCAAATAAAGCAAAATAAGAAATGTCATTAAATGTACTTCATGCGCTGACTTGTTGGCTTCATGTGCCATTATTTCAATGAGCGAAATTGAAAATGATTTATTGCAGCAGTATAAACACACAAAAGCCCACAATCACTAGCTCAAGCTATAATACAATTTAAACAGATAGCAGTCATGTGTGTGCTTTATTTTTAAAACAACTGGGCATTTCCAGTTTGCAAAGGCTCCAATGAAATCCTTCCCTTGTGTATCTTGTGTCAGAAATCACAGACAGACGAGGGACAAATTCACATGAATCTGTTGTCCCTGGAAGTAATTATGACGGATCAAGGGAATTCAGACCTTATGATATCAGATTCCTTTTGTTTTTCCTTTCATTCTTTGCCCTTCCTTTTGTGCATTAAAGATCAAATATGAATTCCTGGGTGTTAAATGTTAAAACAGTGACTGAAAAGGGGAAGCGGGACTGCAGCCTATTCTGTTCAAGTTTATGAATTAAATGTGCTCAATGTCATGATTGCAATGTTGAGTTTTCTATTGGTATGGCAAGACTGCCATTTAGGAATTTCACAATGTAGCTAAATTTTATTGCTTTTAAAATGTATTTAAAAAATTTTAATTAAAGTGAAATATTTTAATTTCATTTAAATTCACAATTGACTAAACAATGAGACAAATTATTGAAATTAAAATGGAACAAAATAAATACATACAGTATACTGTTATCTTTTATAATTTCACGCAGGGCATTGTAGTTCTATATTTTGTTTTCCCTTAATAATACAAATCTTATTTTCAAAACTGCATGGTGTGTTTACTTGCATTATCATTAACTTGTATTTAAATTTGTTTGATGATCTGAAACATTAAAGTGTGACAAACATGGAAAAAAATAAGAAAAGAGTAAGGGGGCAAACACTTTTTCACACCACTATATATATACTGTAGTATAAATGCAATATCACATGAGTAGCAGCGCGACATGGCTGTATATCGGCACTGGTGTGAGGCCAGTGACCAGTGACGATATACAGCCATATCGCACTGCTACATAATCTGCGGCATAATCGTGTAAATAAAAAAGAAAACCCAAACATGGAGAGTCTAAAAACCATTTTGTACGAGGAACTACTTTCTTCCGCCATTCATTTACATCTGCAGCTGACACCAGAGCAGCAGAAACTGTTGCTACTTTACCAACATCACTTTAGAGCAAGTATTTGAATGATTCTCTAGCATAATGTCTAAAGTGATGACAAAACAGGTGATTTTGCTCACATTTTAAGATTATAAGGCTGAACGGACTGAAATGCCATCAGTCTACAGAAATTCCCCAGCATTTCTCTGTTACAATTAGGAGATCACAATAATTAACACCAAAAAAGCCAAAGCAAAGCAAACACTACCAGATTACTATGGTATAAATACAGCACTACAACATACAAAAAAGAAAGATTGACTTAGAATGTCACTTACCTGTTTTATAATGATTTGATCAGGTGTAGTTTGAAATACGAAAAGAAAACGCTGAGTTTTTCTATACCCTAAGGACTTATTATGTAAGTGGCGGAACGTCATCTTGTGGCGGAACATCAACCACCTTTGCTTTGCTTGTTATGACAGATGGATGCCGACACACTGTATCTCCAAAATGATAAATATTTAAAAATAGGTTCTATCCTTATAAATAAACTGCATGGTTGCAATCTAAACAACTACATTCTCCACTAAAAAAAGCCTCTCAAGAGTAATGCAGTATGAGTGCCTTTAATGCAAACTATCGCATGGCTATCAGCCAATCAGATTCAAGAACCAGACAGGACTGTTGTTTGTGTGTGTGTATATATATATATATATATATATATATATATATATATATATATATATATATATATATATATATATATATATATATATATATAATTTTGATGCAGCCCTGCTAAACATAATTATTTTTCTTAAAATCATACCATGCTGGCGCCTATTTGAACTTTGAACTTTTATTGAAACCTATTTGAATTTTTTATTAGTCAAAAATCAAGCAGAAATAACTCCATCACATCACTCCCACTGATACTAAAGCAATACCATAAATACACTTTATTTTCACAAAACCTTCAGATGCTTACACTATGATAAAAGTGACAAATTCTGTAGCTTTTTTTTGTTTGATTTCTTGCTTTTGCATAGTGCATGCTTGTGTGCATGCTTACGTGAACAGTGTTTGTGAAACGGTGGTTTAAACCTTGAAAATAACTAATACTGCAATCAAGGTCGGGCTACTATGAGAGGATTCTTCCCCAATGTGTCAGGAGATGATCGGAATAACAACTAGAATGCGGTAGCGGAGTATTGGGTGCGTGTGTATGTGTGTGCATGAATGTGTGTGTGTGTGTGTGTGTGTGAGTGCGCATTTGTATGTGTGTACAATACCTGCCACTCTGGCTAGCTGGGCCGTGCTGATGTTTCGAGCATTGGGTCGTAGACGAAAGGTTACTGCTGGCCCTAGAACCCTGAGAGACATAGAGAAGAAAGAATGTGAGAAAGAGAGAGAGAGAGACACACACACACACACACACACACAGGAGAAAGAGTGAGAATTAGACAAGAAGAGAGACAGATCAACACAATGCCAGTACAGTGAGTGTGATGAGCAAAACTGTTGCAACTGTGAGTCATAATCTTTTATAATTTAAAAAAAAAATGGCACTGTCGCAGATGCAGTCAACTGAAGAACCCACAGTTAAAATAGCAGATCACTAGGGAATATTGCATTTTGGTTAATTTTCTTATGACAGATCTCTGCCGTTAGCTTCCCTCTATGCTTTTGACATAAATTGACAAGTTTTTCCAGCATGAAATAAATTCTCATGGGGAACCCTGATGTTCCTGGAGTTGTCTAAAATGTTTAGTCGATCAAAAAACAGGTCAAAAACTGGGAAAAGTCAAGGAAATCACTTGTCTACAACAGCTCACAGACTCAGTATTGGATTTGAATCTCTTTTCCAGCATTTGAATTGGTGATCCAGAAATGTTGTGCAAATGCATGATGGCATTTTGTACAAATGGCATTTGTGATGGAGCCAAACAGCTGTCTGGGTGAGATCCCAGCAGCGCTCCTCATTCATTTATCTATTCTAACAGAGAATCCTGTGAAGTATAATATTTCATGCTGAATTATTCCTTCAAAGGGAATGGAAATCATTTTTAAAAATGCTAAATATATTCAAAAGTGACATAGTTAAAGCAAACTGTCACCGACAGAGGAAAAGGAGGATCTGTGAACTGCCACTATGACATCAGCACAGACCCGTAAATGAGCAACTCTTCGTTTCAGCGTATCTGTTTATTTGTTGAGGTAAATTAGATGGTTAATTATCCTGCAGTTGTCCAATCCAAGCATATTGCTTATTCAGATGTTTTTATTTGGGATTAATCTGCTCCCACTGTTGACCAGGGTGAGGGTCACAAATAGAGATGTAAAAAAACACGAGATAGAAAAAGAGAAGGAGGAGAAAATACAAGAGAAAAAGGAAGAGAGGTGGAAGACTGGAGGAATGGATCTGTCACCAGAACAAAATCCCATTCACACGTCAGCAGGTGGCAAGAGCAAGTCAAAAGTAACCTCTCATCCTCAGCAGAATTAACACACACACACACACACATACACACACAGACACACACAGATATCTGCTGGAAAATAATGGCGCTGCTAGTTCTTTGGGTGTCATTTTATTCTGGTATAATTTAAATTATTGCAAACCATGGCCAACGTTATATTAGCATGAGGCATCTTTAATATAATATCCATAGAAGGTTTAACAGCACAGATATATTTCATTTATTCAAGTAAACATGTTAGGAAACATTTTAAGAATCCCACTCTTAAACACTAATCTTGTTTTAGGCTTAATTATTATGATAACATTCATTCATTTTCCTTAGTCCCTTTATCCATCAGGGTTCACCACAGAGGAATGAACCGCCAACTTATCCAGCATGTGCTTTACAAGGCGAATGCCCTTCCAGTTGCAACCCAGTACTGGAAAACACCCATAAACTATCACATACACTCACTCATACATTACGGCTAATTTAGTTTATTCAATTCACCTTTACTGCATGTTTTGGACTTGTGGGGGAAACCGGAGCACTTGGAGGAAATACACACGGGGAACATGGGGAGAACATGCAAACTTCACACAGAAACGCCAACTGACCCAGCCGGGGGTCGTACCAGCGACTTTCTTGCTCTAAGGTGACAATGCTAACCACAGAGCCACCGTATCATCCATTATAATAACATTACATATTTATTACGTTACAGCACATGATAACATTTCTTATTATTGAATTTAGTTGTGCTGCCTCATATTTAAACACTGATAATGATGAAACCCATGATTAATGGTTGAGCACCAATGAAAACTGATCATAAGAGAGCAGCAAATTTGCATATAGAGACTAGAGAAATTAAGTAGAAAAAAATACTAAAATAATATGTTTGATCAAATAAATGGTTTTGAATACTGTATAAATGTAAAATGTTCATGCATTTTTTAATTTTCATAATTGCAATAAACATAACTTCAGCTAACAAACACAAAACACCATAGACATCACTTGTATTTGCTTTCAGCACATCAATTTCGCCCATCTTTTGAATTCCTCTCTACACCTGCGCACACATCTCTTCAGCTTCTTTGCCAAAAGTATTAAGACATTTCTTGCTAGAAATGGTGTCTGTTAAAGCTAAATAAACACAATTGTCTGGACTCCCAGTTATAACACCATCAGCGCTGATAAGTTATCAGTAAAATGCCACCAACGTCCAGCACACAGAGGGAGGGAAGCCATAACATAACGAAACTGCTTCTGTTGGGCTCTTTCTGCACTGAGGGGGAGAGTGTGGGATGGAGATGATAGGTAGACTGTGTGTGTGTGTGTGTGTGGGTTGTAGAAGAATACATAAGCGAGAGCGAGAACGAAAGACGAGGTAGAATTATGAGAGATATGAGTGCTTGTGTGTTTTTAGTGCTTCGGTGTGTATAAAAGAACAAGACTGTCTGATTGTGTGTTTGTGTTTTTCTGAGCCCCCTACTGTCTGTTCTCAGTACAGCCCTTACGTCATGTCTGGAGTTCAGAGAGGTGCTACACTCGCTCTTTATGTAACCACAACCTGGTGTCAGGACCGGGTTCGAGTGTATGAGTGTTGGCGTGAGCGTGTGCTGAATTTTCGCAATCTTTAACTGCATATATTATCCATGCTGTCTGGTTGTACACTGCGTTTTTTTCGCGGTCTCTAGTCCAAAATAATGCAGACATTATGACATAATGTTTTATATAAGAGTGCGCAGCATCCGGCGCATCGCCTTTCCATTATTTCTGAGAAAAGATGAAAAGCATGAGATGACAAAAGATACATTAGCAGGTACCTGTGTAAATAGATATTCTCTATTCAGGAGAGGAAATTAATCAGACACACAGACGCACGCACTCACCTGGACAGCACCAATGTTATACCTTCAGGCAATGTGAAAGAAAATAGAATAAAAAATGTAATAGTTTGATATAAACTGAAAAACTTGGGGAGGGTATGATTTTCGGGAACACATTTTCACTATTAACAAGTTGGTCATTTGTATGAACATTACTAGTGTATTGTCTATTCATTAAGCACATTATTGCCTTATTCTCCACAACAATTTTTTAAAAAGTTTAGTAATATTGTGAAATATTATTTCAACATAAAATAATATTATATAGTACAAAATGCAATTTTTTTGTGTTGACATGCTGAATTGACATTCTGAATCCTTCAGAAATCATGTTAGTATGCTGATTTGGTGCTCACAAAATAGTCATTATATTCCTACTACAGATGTAACATACATACATACAGTGCCGAACATAATTGAGTACACCCCATTTTGAAAATGAATATTTGTATCCATTTCTCAGTGAATATAGGCAATGTATTTTGGTGCATTTAAACAAAACAGATTTATTAAACAGATTTATTTATTAAAATAATACTATTTTAGTCACCAAACATCTTTAGAAAGGGTAAGATAATACAATTAAATTTAAGCAAAATGTTGCAAAAAATAATTACATTATTTATTAATAATTACATTTGTATTTAATATTTTTCAATAACATATAAATTTGACTGTACTAGTTTTTGGACCGTTATCATAAGTTATTTTGTTAGATAAGCTCTAGGTTAGGCTTCAGTACTGACTAATCTAATGTATATGCACAAATATAATATTGTATAACATCATATTAAAAAGATTAATTTAAAAGATAGGGGTGTACTTATATATGCTGAGCACTGTACATACACTTACTTACTTACTATCTTATTTACTTTACTTACTTTACTTACTTGGATCAATCTGATTGGATTTTTTCTGATTACAGATGAGAAACCAGCCGCGATCAATCATATGGCGTGCTCCTCTCGAAATTAGTTTGTAAAACTTTACTTATTTTTTCATGAACAAAACATTTAAAAGACCAAGGTTTATTTAAAAGCAGACTTTTGTATATGAATGTCGATGTCACTTTTGATCGATTTAATACAGTCTTGCTAAATAATCTTTATTTAATTGAATTTAAAAATTCTTATTGAACCATTGATTGACAGCTTAATAATAATCAACACAAATACTTTTGTGTATGTGTACCCGTTTTGTGGATAGTAGCAAGACGAATCTGAAAAATATTGAATTTATGACATTCACACTTGTAGAAACAATTAAGAAATAAAGTCAATTAAGTTTAGAGTCAAGGTTAGAATGATTTGGGTTATAATGTTTTTAATTAGCTTTACATGAAAGAAAATAAATCAAATAAACTTAAATTGAGTGTGTGTGTGTGTGTGTGTGTGTGCGTGTGTGTGCGTGTGTGTGCGTGTGTGTGTGTGTGTGTGTGTGTGTGTGTCTGCATGAGGCAGAGATATTAATTGCATTGACATTTGTATTTCCTTTATCTTCATAAAAAAGTCCAAGCTTATTCTCTGTGTAAGTGAAACATAGCCACGATATGTTTCTCTGTGAAATACTAAAGTGCCAGACAGCATTTGTTGCATTCCAAACAATTAAGCAGAAAGCTGTCTTTAATCCATGCACTCGGAGAACATCGGTTATCATCAGAAATGTGCTGTAATTGAACTGAAGTTTACCACTGCAGTCAGGTCACAATAAAACACACCTACACACTCTCTCTCTCTGAACCGTTTATATAAATCTTGAACTTATATGCACAGATTTCAGAACACACTCATAATCACTGTGCTGTCACTTGAAAATAAGTACTTAGCACAAACTATACTGCGAAATGGAAATGGAATACTGGAAAAACAAAACAAAACCACAGGTTGAGTGTTCCATTAGTGCCATTAGTGTGTCCACCAGCATGAGACCGTCTTCGATGAATGTGTGTGTGTACTTACGAGAGCTGTAGGAAATCTGTTACATGAAGCCTGACTCTCTCAGCTAAGATCTCCATGAGGTTCAGCCCCTGATCAGTGGACAGTGAACTGTAAAGACAAAAAAGAAGCGAAATAAATAATTATAAGCTAGATTTGTACAATTTCACAACAAAACATTGAAAAGAAAATGCTGCAAAACTACAATTTTGTAAGCGTTTACCCAGGTGTTTACAAAAGCATCATGCAGAGTTTTACATTGCATTGCTACTGTCTACGTGATTGCCTACATGATGTGCTGGTATTTATTAAAAGATTTTATTGTGGTAATGAATATGCATAATATTGTCATCATGGTCACCGATAAGGCAGTTAATCCTTTTGTCTCAGAATAAAGGTGATATCACCTTTATGGGTAATATGTGTTTTAATTGTTAGTAATGACTATTTATTTTCACTTTTATGTGAATGTAAAAGAAAAAAAGGGAAAAAGAAAACTGTTAAACTTGTTATTAACAGGACAACACTGATGTTTATCCATTTTTTTAGCCTCTTTTGGTAATTTATTAAACATCATGATGGTACTGTACACTGTGATAAACTATTCAGCAATATGATTATGTAGAGGCCCTGAAGAGCTTTATTTAGAAAGATTATATAGAACGAGTGAGGCAGTTTCATAGGGGAAGAGCATCATTTTCTACACAACTGTATCTTTATTTATCTTTTAAAAATAGACATACATACATTTATTTTCTAGTGACTTTTATCATGAAAAAACATTATAGATCTGCACACCTCAGGGAAAAACCGAAAAAAGAAATTGAACATTCATATTTTGGTTCATTGACGGTTTGCATTTCTCCAAGAACCAACTCAAATCTTTAAATAGCCACAAACTCAACATGGTCTTTTAATAATCTTAAAATTATTATTAAAATAATCTTTTATTAATAATTTTACAATCCCACTACGCCATATTGCAATATGAGTTTTATTTTGATATACTGTGCAGCCATAGCATAGCATTTTCCACATCCATTGCACTACAGCTTAAGAAAGTACATTTTTCTTTAATCATGTGACTCAATGTGACTCAGACTTGATGTATGCTTCAAGTCTATAGTGTACTGTAATTACAAATGATGGTTGAATATTGAGGGCTACAGTGGAGGGTCTCAAACTGAGATTGAAAAAATTTACATAATTGTTCAAGGAAAAATATGACAAAATTAGTTTAAGGTTGCTCTTTCCTGTGGGCTCCTTGTTATAGTGTACTGTAACTTTACATCATATCTGTCAACACAGGAATATGAAAATAAAAGACCATAACAAAAAGCAAAAGAAAAGAAAAGAAAAAAAATCCTGCCATATTTGTTCAGGGTTACATATTGGGAAGCCTAGTCCCATTTTATAAGATACTTGCTCTAAGCTTGGGCCCAAAACTCCTCTTAGACAGTTCATTCAGAACAGTTTCAAACAGAGTTAAAACAGTCAGTAGCCTTAAATGTTTTGTTAAGGAAATTATCATGTCGTGCAGAGACCATAGACTAGCTATAAAAGAGACCTTTGTAGGGGCAGGTGCACTAAGTACACAAAAAGGGAAAATGGAACAATGATTTTAACAGATGCTCAAAATATCAGTGCAGCAGGGACAAATTCCTTGCTGATTCCTTGGTATTGATGCTTTCAAGCTGATGCAACCTCAAATGTTATGACCCAGTTTTGAAAAAGAAAATGACTATTTTAAAAGTGCAAAACTTTAAAAGTTAAAGAATATTATTAACTATGGGATTAGAAATTGAAAATTTCCATACCTTTATTATTTACTATTATTTTTTTAATTGAATTATTAATATAATTTTTCCTTTTCTCTCTTTATGAGGCATCTTTGTTCTGCAGAATGCACACACAAAATGCCATACATTAAATACCTGGTTTTACTATTGTAAACACAACATTTGCTATTGTACATTATTCATACTTGAAGTAAAATTCAATTCAAATCCTTTTCCGCAATTATTATTTTTTTATCTCATTCATCTGATTAAATTCAATAATAAAACTGAATGAAAACAACTGTGCATAAGCCCTTTATCAAAGAAAAATAATCCTAGAATAGTCATAAAATAATGCATAGCCTATTATGCAAACACTTAAAATGTAATGCAAGTTGCATTTTATATATTTTACTAAATGAAACATCTAATGTTTGTGTAAAGGCTAACTTTAAAGGGCATCTATGATGCAAAAACAACTTTTGAAAGCTGTTTGGACAAATTTGTGTGTAGGTATAGCGTGTCCACTGTCATATTAGAGTTACATAAACACAGCAAGTCTCCTTGTTTAAAATTTCCTAGCGTTATTCAATTACCAGTGAATCTGATGCTCACCCCCTGAACGTGACCTACAAGTGCGGTTTTCCCAACCCACCGAATTGACAGACAGGTGGGTATTAACATGTCTCCAGCATCTTACATCGTGTAAAAGGGGTAAAATAGGAGCCATTTAATATTTTTTTAGCCAGAGTCTTTGTTGCACTTTGGTTTTGTCCCTAGCTTGTGGCGATTCGATACAGTGAATCAATTTGCAAGGCAAATACTTCAGTTGATTAAAAGCTTTAAAGAGCTTAATTTCTCTCATCACTAGTTACCTTTCACAGCAAATCAAACAGCATATGCACATGCTTTCTTCATGTAGTTATTGTAAAACAGTAATAACAATAAGTAAACAAGGACACTGAGACACAGACTTCCGCTGAGAAAAGCACTTACTGTTAATCGCGGCATGATCTGCTCGAACAAATCGCTGGAGTGTGATTCGTGATGGTATGTCCTGGATGACGTCGTTGTCAGGTGAAAGGTTATGATGTGGGTCTTTTTATTTTCGGGTAAATTATTACTAATTAATTCGACTAATAATTAGATTTGGCAGCATTCAGGGCATTTATTGTAAGGAAATACAAATCACTGTATCACCCCCCCCCCCCCCCCCATGCACTGACAGGTATGCTATACGTTAAAATGCTTAATTATTATTAAATAACATCAACTTTCTAAAAGGTTAGTGTAAGTGCATAATCTATTGTTATTGCTATAGTAAATCTAACTATTTGCACTTATAAGTAATCATTTTAGCATCAGTATTGAATATAAAATAGTCATTTGCTGTCTGTTAGCAATAAACATTTAAAAACAGTATGAACTCAGGAGCTACTAGATGGATACAAAACTGAACACAGCGCATAGGAAGAATACAGAGAGTGGAGAGTGCATAAAAACACATAGGGAATAGGACACAGGTGGCTTGTACGCTTTGATAAATCACCTGTATTTTCCAGCAATGAGGCAAACAATAAGGTGTAAATGGAATCCCTGTGAAGTGTGATGTCTTTATGATATGACCACACCAGCCAGAGTAAACACACACACTCATGCACAAATCAGGACACGTGCAAATACACACAAAGCAGCTCGCACACAAACCTAAAGAGCAATATGCATCCAAATGGAAGCGTATTCACATGCATGAGAAAGAAAGTGAGAATTAGAAGACACCAGAGTGCAATTGTATTCCTGGTGCCTTTTCACGCCTACCACTCCCTTCCAATACACACTTACACACTATTAAATCTCCTTCAGGACAATATGCCTTTCAGGTACTCCAAGTTAAATGGGCATGCAGTAAGTGAGCCAAAAATCCAGAGTGTCTGTGAGATGAATCAAGTTATTGGAGATGCAGTGGTGGTGGAGACCATCATCTTTCTCGTTGAGAGAGGTACACACATACACACACAAATACATATAACCATTACACATACACACACACTAACAGCAAAATACTGTACACAGAGAGGATGGTGAGGCAAACCAAATAGATTGCAGAACGAATGAAAAAAACAGAATGGTCACTGAACTGCGACAGAGAGTGAAAGGCTTAATTATGCACTGAAATTACAAATGATATTTTAAGCAATACCACAAAAACCACATAAATGCCAGATGATTACTAATTACTAACTTGTATTGGTTAAACAAACCTACAAACTTTATAATTTACAACTGATATCATAATTTAGATTATTTATATTATATCTATTCATTTTTAGGCAATTAATGCAATATCTTCAAAATAAAATTACCTTACGCATTGCTGCACAACACCTTTTTATAGGATTATGGTAAATATGATTACGGGCTTAATCACATTAGTTTGATCTAATTATTGAATGAAGTAAAGTCTAAATGCACTATGCTTAAATCTCAAGATAGAGATGTTGATGTTCATCTTCGTATAGTTTTACTATAATCCTGCACTAATAATGATTATTACTATAATAAATGAAAATATATTTAGTTAATTTTGTAAAATATTTAACAAGCTCACATTTGTTGTATAGATGACGAAAGTGCTGTATGAAATTTAAAAACAAGTAGATAAACAGACCAACAACTAGTTTGTGGCAAAAACAGGATAAGATTACATATTAGCAGATCAAAACACATGCATTTTGAGAGAACTCAGATAAAGTGGAAGCCATTCTAATGTGGTCTGGGAAATTATTCCATAAGGTTGGGCCAGCCACTTCATGAGCTCTGCTGCCTTTCTGTTTTAAGGCAGATTCTAGAAATCTGAAGGAAGAGTTTGTTTCGTGATCAGTCCTGGGATAGGAGTATAGAGGTAAAGTAGGGTTGTAAACTAGGGTGGTGCTAGATTATTTAGAGATTTTTATTCAGTTATATAGAGAAAGGGCAACCAGTGTAAGATGGTCAATTTTTTTACATCCCTTCAGGAACCTGGCTGCTGCTCTTTGAACTATTTGTAAGTGGTAAATTTGAGTCTTCGAAATACAGTAAGCATGAGATGCAATAAAGGCATGGATAGCCACCTCTAAAGAAGCTTTAGAAACAAAAAACTTTTTTTTTCATAGAAAAACAGTAAATAACAGTAAGAGCTGTTTTTATTTAATACATTATTGAGCTGTTTAGCTGTCAGCATATAAATTGGATTGACTTTAATTATTTGGATGCATCCAAAAGTGAACCTTGCACTTCCAAAATACAAGCAGCAAACTGGGACAAGAAGCACAGAAAACTTAATTTGAATACTCTTAATATATATTTAAATACAAAACTGTTATGTTATGGTTTATCTATACATTCTTAGATGAAACAAATGCAGCACTTGTGTGCAAAAGAGAACTCTTTTAAAATCATTAAAAAAGCAAACAGTAGATCCATGTGTTCTACACAAGTGCAAACATTTTGTTGCTGATGACATGTGATCTGAAAGTATTTCTTCATACTTACTCTTCAGTAATAATGTAGCCAAAGTCTCCATCGTGTGGACTTGAATACGTAGCGATGTTCACTTCCACGCGAACACCCTTCTTCTCCACCTCTTCTTTGTCCATGGTTTGTTGTTGTGACTCTCTATCTGTTTGAGCCTCTGCTTTGACCTGTGGAGAGCCTTCAGAGCTGTGCATCCACTGTTCAACCTCAGCATCTACTGGCTCTACATCCAAAGTGTCAGGTTCCATTTTCTTCTTCATCAGGTCCACTTCTTTTTCCGTTGTCCGGCTTTGGACATTCTCCAAACTGGCTCTCAACGGACTTCCAGCATTTGGCTGGTTGATGTACCTCAGAAAAGACTCTTGGGGAGGATGAGCAGATTCACTGCCAGAGTTACGATCCAGGAACTCCAGCAGCTGGCTGATAAAACCTTTGTCCTGGAAATAGAAAATTATACTGGGAATTCTATTGAAATCATGAGTGAGAGTTTCACGGGCCTATGCATTTCAACACATTACCTTGTTGTCAGATTTATAGGCAGTTTTTTCTGTTTGTGTTTCTGCAAAAAGAATTTAAACATCTTGTAAATATCATGGCTATTGTTGATCACATTATATATAAGGATCATAACTGGGGTTTAAATCAAATCAAATACTAATCAAATAATTGTTTTTTTTTTTAATGGGTTGATACCTTTATGAGTTGGGCTATCTTCTGTTTTCTCCATCTGATGTAATTTCTGACTGGGTTCCCTCTTCACCTCTACTTCACCCTGTGTGGCCTCTCTGCTTTTGACCTTTTCTTCTCCATCCACCACCTGCAGGGCCTGTGTGATGACTTTGGAGAGTTTGTCCAGGTCCTTAGGGGTCAAAGTGTCCACGTTGACGCTCTGGCGTCCTAGCTGGTTAACCACTCCATCAATGAACTTCTCTGAGAGAAACAGACACAAAGACAAAAAAAAATGTTAAGCATAATGCAAGTGTACAAGAGCTACCCTGATCTAAATTGCATGATTTGATTGAAAAAGTATAAGCAAACACCTATGACCTGGCAATTATACACCATGTAAAATATATGGCACTGTATTAGGAGTCAGATTCAATCTGAAGCCATTTTCAAAATTGTAGATGTGTTTACTTTGTTCCCAAAAATGGACATTATTTGTTACAATGACACATTTTCTTCTTGGTTTGGTTTGTATTGACAAGGCAATTTTCAAGAACTACAACATGCATTAAAGATATCACATGCTAGTATTGCTGTGTTCTCATTGGTAAGATGGCATTTGTTTGCATTCCTCTGTCATCCATCAAACAGGATTATTATGTTCAGGCTTATTGTGGTTTTATTTGTAGCTGTTGTGGCATAGATTAATATACTGTAGGTATGAAGCTGTCATTCCCGCTCTAATATATATAATTTTATATTAGAGTAAGAGCATGAATCAAGACTTTGTCGACACAGCATTTTTGCAATGCAGAGAAGAGCAATTGCACAGCTTTTTAAGACTGGGTTGAATTGCTTTCTAATCTCAACTGGATACAGTACATAAATTAACCAAAACTAATGAAGAAAACGTGCAAGGTTCCATGGTATTCAGGTACCATTGTGCTCAGCAAATATCAACTACACTAATAACAAAAATAAATAAATGGGTAACACATGTAGCGCATTGATGCTTATTCCCATTTAGACTGGAGCTGGCTATGAGTGATGCAAAGATCCTATAAAAAAATCATCATAAAAAAGGTCACGTTTACAAATGTAGTCTAGAGTCTAGCAGCTGCATGCTGGATGATTCACATACAGTAGGACTGGCTGACACCTACTGTACTGTATATACAGTAAGCTGATTTGCAGTAATATAATCATGATAAAGTAAATGCAACAGTATAGCTCACAAATTTAGAAAAATTTAATAGATTCTCTGCGTTTATAAAAACTGAACCCAGTGAGACCATTTATAAAGAAAACAAAAAGGGGCTAGATTAGATCCTTGGGGAATCCCACAGGTCAAAACTCATTTAGTGAATAACTATCAACACTGATTGAGAAAGTTCTAGCATTTAAATAGGATTTAAACTCATTTAAAGCTTAACCTTTAAAACCCAAACCCGAGTCAGGAGTCTTTGCTTCAGTCTCTCTCTGACTTATAAATTAACAAATCTATTTTTTTATTTTTGGGAAATACATTATCGTGGTGATATTATTGATGGTCTCCTAATAGCACTCCCCTGAAGAGACCTTTGTAAAAAAAAACTTTCCATGCTCATGTTTACATTCTCATAAGAAGTTTTCAGATGCATACTAGGCAAGATACTCATTGCATGAGCACAAGGTTTTAACTTAGCTATAGATGTAATTCATTTAAGTTTTTGCTAAAATTTACATTTTTATATACACTGTAAAACCCAAAAAGTTAAGGTAACTCAAACCATTTGAGGAAACCGATTGCAACAAACAATTTAAGTTCAAAAACGAATTCAAATGAGTACTATAAATTTAATCCATTTGAGTAAAAGAAGCAATTTGAGTACAGTAAAACCCAATAAATAAGGAGAACTTAAACCAACTGAGAACTGTAAAACTCATTAAGTCAACTCAAACCGTTTGAGAAAACCGATTGCAACAAACCATTTGAGTTAAAAAACTAATCTATACGAGTACTGTGAACTTGCTCCATTTGAGTTGAAGTAATGAGATAATTTAGTAACTCATTACCTACAACAATGAGTCCAAAACTCTTTTCAAATTAGTTGAAATCACTTTCAGTAAATTTTGAGTTAACTACACTCATTTCGTTTGTTAAAGTTGACTTTTGGGTTTTACAGTGTAGTAGTAACAAGTAAAAATAATGTGTTAATGTTTTGAGGTCATTCTTCAAGATTCATTTGACAAACTAAAAGAGGATACAGTAAAAGCATGTTTTTTTTCATTTCTGCAAAGGCCCCTTTAGGGGCTCTGAATGCTTAACATGTATAATTATGCAAAAACTCTGCAGCACAGCCATAATAATTTTGGAACTTGTTTCTCCTTATTAACATAAAATAAGAAAACAAGTTGAAATATTAAACATAATATGAGAGCTGAGTATCCTCGTTCCTCCTGGATTCTTCTTCGTTTTTCCTCAGTGCATATTAAAACTAAATGATTTGCCCCTAAATACAAGTCACACTGGGTCAAAATAGCTTAGACTGCATTGATTGCATTAAAATGATTTTAAATTAAACACTACTGCACATTATATCCTATAAATCCACAGATCAGATTTTTATGTCTCACCATCTACTGTACTGAGGGCCTCCTTACGAGCTGGACTGCTTGCTGAAGATTTGAGCAACAATTTTTCGATTTGGGGCTTTGGAGGTTGTCTGGAAGCTCCAGGCAGTTTTTCTATTTTGGTAGCAGGAGTGTGCTGGAGGCTGAAGTAACGCAGCTTTCCCTGTGTTTGACCTTTACCAGGATCTTGTGCTCTCATGGGCCCAGCTTGATACTGCTGAAGCTCAGCAAGAGGGACTCCGCTACGATCCTGTTCAAACCCACTGAAGGATGATCGACCTGGGGGAAGCTGCGCCACAGTGGTCTGGAGATCAGGGCGGCCTTGTAGGAAGGGGATCTGTGCTGAAGGAGGCTGGATAAAAACCTTATGATTGCGCAGTCCATTTTCCTTGAACCAGAGAGAGAGAAAATACATAGATATGCAAAAAAGCCATTCAGATTGTGAACTTGAACTCAAGGCAAACATTCTTATAACCAAAGCAATTAAAGTGTATAATGGAAAGGTTTTTTGTAGAATTTTTTAAAAATAAATAATCATTTTTCTCAAATGCATCTAAAATCAAAACGCATAGAGTATAACCCATGAGTTTAACCACAGTTTAACATCACATCAGCCTCCCTCTTTTTTTTCTCTGCATATTGTTTTGCTGTTTTTGAGAGATTTTAAAAAACAATTATATTCTTCCCACCGTGGTAGAATAGAAGGCCAAACTGACTTTAGAACAGCAGGGTGGGCTTCGATGAACAAACCAGCTCATACACGCACACACACTGCATCCAAAAGCACTGCAGGGAACTAATGTTCAATAGTGCGGTGAACTTTTCAACTCTCACGACTGCTAACTTCAAGAGCTGTTGTTTGATGGTGATTTATTGGTACCAAGCAGGTTTTACCTAACATTACACGTCCCCAGTAGATATGTGCTTATCTGAAGAAGTGTAAGTCAGAGTAAAAAAACATAGCTAACAAAAAATATATGTATCATCTATTCTATTTACAATGTATATATGTACTATCTATAACAATGTATTATGTTATAATACAATCATAACACAATAAAAATGTATATATGTACCATCTAATTGTTTTCATTCCCTAGCTAAAGGTAAACTATTTCAAAAATCACAGAAGCAATGTAGCTTACTCATTATATTTTTATATAATTAATACTATTAAAATTATAGTTATTATTTTATACATAAGAACAAGAGCGGTCATTTGCAGGCAGAGCTGTAATGAAAAACATGTAACAACATCATGTGTGTAAAATACAAACTATAAGTTACTTTATTACAATTACTTTTTAAATCATGCTAATCACATGTTCTCCCTGTGTTTGTGTGGGTTTCCTACGGGTGCTCCGGTTTCCTCCACAAGTCCAAAAACATGTGGTATAGGTGAATTGGGTAAGCTAAATTGTCCGTAGTGTATGTGTGAATGAGAGTGTGTGTGTGTGTGTGTGTGTGTGTGTGTGTGTGTGTGTGTGTGTGTGTGTGTGTGTGTGTGTGTGTGTGTGTGTGTGTGTGTGTGTGTGTGGATGTTTCCTAGTGCTGGGTTGCAGGTAGAAGGGCATCCACTGCATGAAACATATACTGAATTAGTTGGTGGTTCATTCAACTGTGGCGACCCCAGATTAGAAAAGGGACTTAGCTGAAAAGAAAATTAATGACATAATGGTAATCAGACTACAGTTACATCTGAAAAGTGTTTTAAATGACCAAAATGATAACGTAGAATTTTATTGTCATTTCTTTACTTAATAATCAAGTAAACATGGGGATTTTAACCAATAAGGAAACTGATTCTCCATTCTAAAAAACAAAACAAAAACATGCAGTGTGTTTATTTAACAAATCATCGTCTAAACACAGAAATTCATTCCCAGAATACACTTCTCTTGTGGAAACTACAAATAATATTTACTTATAAATCTAATAAAAAGGCACAACATATCAGTACAGTGTAATCTATGCCTGCATGCAACAAAACTTTTGTCAGCATTAAAGGATTTAATATCTGATCTGAAAAAGTTCTTGATTTTTGAAAAAAAAATGTATCCAGTAACTTTTGTTTATCAGTTTGATCACTATTTGTATGTTGAAACGTGTTTCTAAGAATTTATTTGGAAGAAAATGACACCGAATTTTTATAGAATTCACTTAAAGTTCGGTCCATGTATTAAACAAATATATTGTATAACTGGTGAACCACCTACCATCTTGCTGTGAGGCAGCAATACTAACCACTGAGCCACCATGTCACCCTATTATCTGAGTAATCTAACAAAATGTTTACTTATTACTGGTTACTTTTTAAAACCTGTATTTTGTAATTTACAGGGAAATGTTTTTTTTATAATAATTTTTTAGGGGTGTTTCACCCTTAATTGGAACAGACAGTGGAGGTTACAGACAGGAAAGTAATGGGAGCAGAGAAGAGGAGTAGGGTTGGCAAACGACCTCGAACCAGGAATTGAACTCAGTTCGCAGTGAACACCACAGTGCTATATGCCGGCACACTTAACCACTACGCTATTGGTGGAGACTGAAATATGTTTTTAAAGTAGCCTCCCAAGCCCTGGACTTTGGAAATTGGATGTGCAAGATGTTTCATTTGCTTCTAGTTTAGCTGTACTAAATAGTCATTTTTTCTGCTTGATTAAGCAAAATGGCATTTGTTATTAATATTTTAATTAAATTAAATAATTCATTCATTCATTCATTTTCTTTTCGGCCTAGTCCCTTTATTAATCCAGGATCACCACAGCGGAATGAACCTCCAACTTGTCCAGCACATGTTTTACGGAGCGGATGCACTTCCAGTCGCAACCCATCACTGGGAAACATCCACACACACTCATTCACACACATACACTATGGACTATTTTAGCTTACCCAATTCACCTATACCACGTCTTTGGACTTGTGGGGGAAACTGGAGCACCGGTGAGGAATCCCACGTGAACACGAGGAGAACACGCAAACTCCACACAGAAACGCCAACTGACCCAGCTGAGGTTCAAACTAGCGACCTTCTTGCTGTAAGGTGAATGTGCTACCCACTGCGCCACCGCGTCACTTGTTTTTTAATTTATTGTCATAATTTTAAAACCCTAGTTTTTAAAAATCTTTTCTCATAAACTATTTTATCATATGCCATGCTTTGTTGTTTGTCTAGTTATTAATCTAAAGCGAATAAAGACACACACTGACTAATAATACATTGTTTTTGTGTTACGTACTGTACGTATAAATATTTCAAGTGTGAGCATCTAGCAGTGTTCATAGATGTTGTTGGAGATTATTTACCTTCCAAAACTCTCGCCGCCCTTGAGGACTCTGTTTGAAGGAGGAAACATCAGAAGGCAGGAAACCTTGAAGGAACCTTTGCAATGTCCTGCTCGCTGCTTCTTTCTGAGCCTTCAGCTTCCTGCACCCATTGGGAATGTTTAAAATACAATTCCACATTTAAAAATAGATACACAGACTGTAGAAGAGAAAACAAGACTATTGCTTTATTATAAGATAGTGCATTAGCTATTATTAAACGATGCCCTTAATGAACACTGTAAAAAAGTATGATAATTTATGGCTTCTCTTATTTTGATATGGTTGTTTTAGATATTTTCCATTTATTTATATTTTAAATTGTACTGACTATGATCTGATTTAACTTTTGGGCTTGAAAAGTTTGACAAATAAGGTTTTATTGAGTTTGAAATCATACATTATCTGGATTAGTCATGCACAATGCAGTAAATAAAATAGTAAAATTTTTCTATTATTTTGCAGATAAATTCCAATACAATATTATGTTTTAAATATAAAAAATGTCAATAATTAAAAAAATATATATATATATATTATTATTATATATTTTTTTTTAACAGGGCATTCATCTGAATAAATAGTCATTTGTACCATAGTAATTGAAAAAAATATATAATAGTATATCTGTGACTTTGGACCACCAAGCCAATCTTACAGTATGTTGCACAGACATTTTATGGTCTAAAACTATATAATTTAGCCAATTTCTGTTAGTAAAATGCATTGCTAAATAATTTGAACATTTTCCTGACTATTTTTGAAGCGTCAGATTGTTTCATTAAAAAAGACTTGTGACTGGTTTGGTGGTCCAATGTCACATTTATACATTCATAAAACATTGTTTAACATTTGCTTCATTCATAAAGCATCAACCTAGATCATTAAACAAGTGTTCACATTTTTAGACAACAAAAAAATTGAGCTTAAGCATCGTATCAAAAACCTTTGAAGTCACTTAAAATGGCTGAAACTGAATTAATAAAAGAAGAAGACCAACCACAACACAACTGTCCATTAACACATTGTTGTCATGGACACAACACAGGACTTAGGAGCTCACCGGGAATTGTCATTGAAATGAGGAAAGGTGTTTGCAAATCCTCCAAGAGAAACCCTGGGAAGTTGTGAGAGCTCTTTTGAGATTACCTGCTGAGTTATGTCATCCTGCCAAGTATATCCTATAATAAAAGAGACAGAGAAAAGCATAAAGTAGCACATACATAAACTAACTGGATTACTGTATATTCAAAGAAAACCCGCTTACACCTTGAACGGCTGACATTTTAAAAGACATTACAAAACCCAGACAAGAGAAACTATTTTAAGTCACCATCACAGTGAAGCACAGTGCTGCTCATTGTCCCTGCCAGCAAAACTTTAAATAACTTGCTGCTGATATTCGAAGCATTTACGTTAATTAGCCCATATCGTTTCTAGCAGGCTTGTGAAGCTAATCTGAAGAATTCATGTAAGTACCACTTTTATGCATTTCATTCATTCATCTGAATTTTTACTAAAAAAATGCACTTTGAGGAATGGTAAACATGAGCTCAATGTCAAATCTAATTCTGCACCTCACCAGGAATGAAACCAGGATCCATATTCTATCATCAATCGCAGCCAAATACTCAAAACAGCACTTTCTGAATTCCAAGAAGGAAAAACAAACAGAAAAATGCCAAATCCCGTCTTGTGGATTCTGACAATGTGTTCATCCAGCTTTCATGCAAATGTCACCCAATCAGACACACTTGAGATTGCTGAGGGACACAGGTATGCGCTGATTGAACGGATGGATGGGAGGAATGCCATTACCCGCACAGATGCGGAGGAACGAGCAAAGATCTGAAGAGCATCTCCTTAAGCCCCTATAGATGTGACCTCATTAGCCTTCTAGCCGCCGCAGACACTGGGTCTGGTTAATCTGTTTTCTTGGAATCCTGATGGGTGGGTTTGAGAAGGGGGAGAACAATGTAAATTTCTTATTTACATACAACTCTAAAAAAAAAATGTCAGAAGACAGATTGTGGGCTTATTTTGGGGTTTGGGCTCAGCTGGGTTACTGTTAAATATCATCTGCCACCATCTGTGGATTCTATACATCAGTGCATTGCATGCTGGGTGAAGGAGAGCAAATGGCGCATTACAGATGTCACGTTGAAGGCTGTTCCTTTAGGAAGATCCAAGGATATGTTTAATGTAACACTGGTATAAAAATGATTACAAAAATAATGCTCAATTAATTTCAGAACAAAAATGTTTGCTAACAAAGGCTACGTCATTTTAGTGTCAATATGTGAACAACAAGTAACAACACTTCAAAAAAAGACCTTCATGGACTTCAGAGATTGTCTGTGTCAGACTCAGGGCTTTTTCTTTTTTGGTTTGGAAAAGCAACAGCGTGTTACATTTACATTTTTCAGCCATTCTATGATATGTGAAATAAATTATTAGAACGTTCAAGAAGGAGAAAGATAATGCCAAAGTATCCAACAAACAAATATACTCCTACAAAGTCAGATCTATACAATTTATTCACCTTATTTGTCATGTACGAGTGGGTGCAGCCATTTAAATCTTTTGGCTTGAGACTTCCGGTCTCATTCACTTCCATTCATTTTTAGATGTTAAAAGCAACTTGTTATGCTGCTTAATGCGAACCGATATTTTCTTATTATATTATTCTGCTTTGTCTGAATAATCATGCAAACACTTGTTTGTAAAGCAAGTAGTTTGACCGTTTTCTGTGGTTTAGCCATTTAGACTAGCCATTAGCCGTTCCATATGCAACTGAATCGGAAGTTCTAAAACAATCGCAAAAACAAGCATGCTTTCGCATTGAAGAGTAAGGTCAATAGTCTCATTATTACATGGGAATTCTTGATGCTGATTGGCTGGAAGGTGTGCAATAGTATTGTTTAATTCACAAGTAGTTACAGTCAGCTTCAATCACGGTTTGAGATGTGCTTCACCAGCCTGATCTCACGAGAAAACGTAAGTATTTTACGTTTTGTCAGTTTAGTGGCTAATTCGGACGAGTTCAGTCGTTCAAAATTGTACGATTTAAAAAAGGAGGCATAGCACCTAACCCCACCCCTAAACCCAACCATCATTGGGGGATGAGCAAATCGTACTAAATTGTACGAATTCATACAAATTAGCCACTAATCAATTGCCATGAGATTGTGTTGGCTTCACCAGAGAGCCAATAGAGAGCCAATGGAGAGCTGAAACTATGAGCTATTAGATATGACTGTGTGATTTACAAGCACACACACAACCTCTCTCTGTTTTTCTGTCAATGATTCAAAGCAGGGTCTAGGAGATCATAACTGACAAAAAATAAATAAATAAAATATTGCACTGCAAAGAGCTGAATTAGTTTTAACTTGTCTATAGCTTTGTAAATGACCACAGAATAAGTGGGATAATGACTTGCTTTGCATTATAGGACATTTGCATCCGGGTGGTTCTTTGCCTCCGCATCATGCATTTAAAATCCTTTAACTTACAGCAATCCTTTTATTGTCCCTTATTAACAGCATCATCGAATCAAGTGCTTGAGTAAAAGTACACGTTGTAATCAAATATTACTTCAGTAAACGATTACATACTCCTCCTATTCCATTTTACTTGAGTTAGAATACAAATTGACATGATTTTTTTCCATACTTGTGTATTAAAAGTACTTGAAGAATGCTACAATTAAACACAAACACCGGCATGTCAACATTCGAGAATTTCATACAGACTTAACTAGCTTGACCTTTTACAGCATATTTACTGTCCACAACTGCATAACAGTGTCATTGTAATTAGCACATATTTACATATTCATCACAACATCATTCTCAGCAGGGTGGAAGGCATCTGGATGTTGTTCACAGTTATTCTCTTGCAAAGGAGTTTCTACTTCTGTTAACGTCTAATTAAAAAATTCAATAAATTAAACACAACTGCAATGTGTGTTTCACAGCAATTCAGGCACAGTCGTACGAAAATGTATGATTTTAAAAAGGAGACGTGGCACCTAACCCCACCGCTAAACAAAATCTCAAACAAAATGCTGCAGACAAATGGCACAAACACAAGGATGTGCGAGTGTGACCCAAGCCCGCCTGAGATTGCACACCCACAAGACGAAGCCGCGCAACCCATGACTGTACACTCAATATAAAGACATATACAAAGACAGGAGAAACAAGTGCACGACATCCAAGACTGGACAAGACTAGGGTCTGGACTCTGTCACCAAAACAAGAACAAACAAGACCAAAGTGCAAGAGCCCTGACAGATTATATTACACTATTTCTGAATTTAATTTAATTCCTTATACACCAATGTGACTTACATATACAGTTGAAGTCAGAATTATTAGCCCCCCTGAATTATTAGCCCCCCTGTTTATTTTTTTTCTCCAATTTTATCTTTGCCATGATGACAGTAAATAATATTTAATATAATAATAATACTAATAATAATATTAATAATATAAAGATATTTTTCAAGACACTTCTATACATTTTAAAGTGACATTTAAAGGCTTAACTAGGTTAATTAGGTTAACTGGACAGTTGGCTTGAGGGGTATCCAAATGTTGATACCGTCAAACCTCCTCCCAATTTTACCTCGGTATATGGTATTACTTCTGCCTAAACCATTCAGAAACTGAATACTGTATATGCGATATTAGGTTCGCGGTCACCTGTTTGTCTTGTTCGTATTAGAGATCTGCGCGGGGCGCTTTCTCTCATTCACACAAATACACACACACACAAAGACAGCACCAAGCCAGCGACGCACAGCATCACGATCTCTCGCAACGATACTTTCTGCATATTGGGGAATTTGTACATTCATCATATATGCACCTTCATCTACAATGTGATATTTGCTGAATAAAAGTGCATGCCGATTAAGTCAAATCTATCTAAATGTCTAACATACTGACGAAATGTAAAAAATTTCAATAAAAAATGTAAACACCAAATCTCTGACTAAAGGTAAAAACTGCATAAAACCTAGGTAAATATTGTAAGAGAAATAGCAAGTACAAGGACAGCTGGGCATTTATATATTATGGCAACATTTACCCTCCATGGAAGCACGCACACATACACACACACACACACTTAGATCGTCGTTACCTTCCTGTCACCCACAAGCACTGCACTCTTTTGCCTCAGCAAAGGTCCACCTCATTAGGTCTTGGATGGAGCCTGATATAATGTGCTATTACTAATTAGCAGGCTGGCCATTGATGTCAGCGCTATCAAAACATACACGAGAGGGGGGCGATGCTGTTGGGGTTTTCATGCATCTTCTGCTTTTCCTTTTTTTCTTTTTCTTTCTTTTCTTTTTTTTTCTAATACCATGATCTTCAAATATTTAAATCCTTTTTCAGCATGACTTCCATTCTTTGTTTTGACTGGCCTTTGGCTGTGTGGATCAATACGCAAATAGGTGCACAAGTTAATGTGAAACCATCTTCCAATTAGTGAAGCTGACAAACATTGATTTAATTCTGTTCATCACCAATTGCCTAATTTATTGTGATAGTATGATAGGATAAATTAGGCAGGGGGAGGGGGATAGGCAGGCTTTTGCTGGATTTTATGGGATTTCCATACCATCTACGTTAACTAATTAAGTTATATCAGGTACCGCGTTCCACAAATATGCTACACATTGGTATTCCATTACTTCAAGCATTAGAGGCAAAAATCGAACATGTTGTTGAGACAAATTTGAAATGCTTAATCCTAAACACATTAATGTGCCAAATCATTATTCATCTTGTCATGTCTATCATTTTCAGTTCAAGCTTTAAAGATAAAAGGATTGTTCACCCCAAAATAAAAAATGTCTTCATTTACTCACCCTTTACTTATTTTAAATCTGAGTTTCTTTCTGTTTAATACAAGCAAGATATTTGAAGAAAGCTGAAAACCTGAAACCATTGACTTCTATAGTAGGAAAAACAAATACTACAGAAGTTATATGAATTCAGTAGAACTGAACTGACAATTTAAAGCATTTCAAACATTTCTGGTTGTTTCAACACAGGCTCATTGGAAATATGTGCCTCAGCCTGCATTTTTCAGAAACGTAAAATGTGTTTCTCCGGTTACAATTTACTGCACGTTTCAGATAATAAATCCACTAGGGGGAGCTATCTATATTTTTTAGTAGACAGTTACTTTATTTACTTAGAACTGATGAAAATAATACTTTATTCATTGATAACATTTCTGTGTAAATATTATAAGTGTGAAAAAGTACAAAAGTTGTTGGCGATATACAGTCCTGCAGCATTTATTCAACCTAAAAACTGCAGTCAAATCTATAAGCATGTTTTTTCAGTTTTACAAAAAATCACATTTACAATGGGCCTGTGTTGAATAACCAGAAATGTTTTAAATTGTCAATTCAGTTCTATTGACTTTGTTCAATTAATTTGAGCGTTTTTATTCATTTTAATTCATTTAAATGACAATTTAAAAAAAAGTTGTGCACAACCCTTTTGCTTCTTTATTTTGCTCCATTAGAAATTACGGAACAGTTGTCAATTATTAGATAGTATTTGCAAATGTTGCATATTCAGCCTCCATTCAACCCTGAAAGCTCTATGGACCCTTTACACATTTCCGAGTTTCTCAGAAGCTGAAGCAGTCCTAGTTTGGTAAACCTAAAGCACAGTTAATAGGAGAATAGAGCAAATACATATATATTTTCTTGCATTCCTATTTACTCAGTTAATAAGATAAAATAAAAAAATCAATAATAGTGTTATTAAGACTTAAGAAATAAATAAAAAATTGTGAGGCTGATAACGGCAGCCAGAAAAAAGACTAATGTCAAATTTACTGTCCCGCTCATAGACGCTGCATTAAAAACACCCCGCATAAGCGATAATTAGTTTTGGGTTGTTGTGTTTGTTGTTGTTGTTGTTTTTTTTTTGCAATTTGACGCAAAGATGATTTAAAATATAGTCAAAGTCAGCTTTATTGTCAAATCAACCACATGTAAAGGACATACAGAGAATCAAAATTGCGTTACTCTCAGGCCCAAGGTGCGTAACATATAATATTAATACAAAAAGTAGAATTTTCAAAATGAATTGCAATAAATACATTTACACATATAATATAATCTAAAAATATAAGAAAAAATGTAAACAATACAATTAAGGGCACATAGCAAGGAGTGCAAACCAGAGTTTTTTTTAAGAAATCTAAATATTAAAAACTTTTAAGGATTTAAGATGCTGAAGATTGTTAAATGTGTCATAACCATCTTGTGAAAAGGTACCAACTGATTATCAGAAAGCTGAAATCTAATATTGCCTATAGGGGTTGACATTAGCACCCACCAACCTGCCAAATGCAGGTAAAAATCAACTGTGTATATGGTGGATAATGCATATCAGCACACCAGCCCATTTGATGGGTTTTGATTCAAAAATGATCTCTTTCCATGAAATCCTTATCAGAGCCATTAAAAGGAGTGTTAAAAAGTAAAACAAAATATAAAACATAATGTTTCTCTTACGCTGACAGCACCAATTTACTAATGACCTGTACAATTATAACTTTAGCTTTTCAAAATCATGCCTAGTCACATCATCTCATAGATTGCTTTCCGGAAGAAAAAAATTGGACAAATGTTATGCACATACAAATTTTTCCCAAAACTATAAAAATTGATCTTGTGTTCTCATTAAAGATTTTGCTTCATATATAGTTATAATAATAGGCTATTGACTGCATTCTTTGTTCACCACTAGTTCATTCTTGGAGTGAATTTTTGCCTGTATGCTCATTAGATTCATTCATTTGCACTACCGCCTAGAACTTGAGAATGAGAGTCTACGATGTGACCGGCGTGTGATAAGTCTACCTGTGAGATTACAGAGGCACAGCACTTCATGTACAGTCTTTGACCTGTTAACACTTTGCCAGTGCCACAGGAGACAATTAAGAGGCCACTTTTTCCAGTCTGCTGTCATAGAAGCAGTATGTCTGAGACTTTTTAGCCAAAAGCTCTCTGGTGTGTTTATTGAGCTAAACTCATGTTGTTCACTGGGAAACATCTGGGATCAGTACTGATGCAAAAGGGCAATGGAGTTTTATCATAAACAGTTATATGCAAGGACATAATAATCCCTCCCATATAGTTTTTATTACAAAAAGTGTCTCAACAATACAGTTTAATGTGAATGGCCAAGGTAATTTTTGGACACACCTACTCATTAGCTACGTAACAAATGGCACATTATCCACTATGCTCTATGTACTTATGCACTTACACACTCAACAGTATAATATATGTATGTAGTGTCGTCCCAAATGGAACACTAAGGCTGCGTCCGAAACCACCTACCACTCAGTAGGTACTGCATTTGAATTTAAACGTACTACTCGGCCGTTAGAAAAATACGATCTTTACATTATGAGTGTGAGCAGGATGAATGGAATTCGGATGTACTACATCTGCCATTTTGTCATGGTCACGTGACCTACTCGTGTCAGTTGCATCGCTTGACTCCCATTCATGAAATCTCTTGCGTGTCATCATGGGATAGCGCAGCGTGCATGGTATGCGCATTTCAGAATCTCGCCAGAAGTAGCAGGTCATCCAGGTACTTCTCGCATACTGATTTTCGAATTCTAGGAATTCGGACATACTACTCGGCTCGCATACTGATTTTAGCATACTATATAGTTTGGAATTATGCAGTTTCGGAAGCAGCTAACATTTTTTTTACTAACCGGAAATTCAAACCGCCTCCCAGATGACGTTTGAAGGTTGCCAAATTACCAAAATAAATGAACAAACTACCAAATAATAACCTGCCATGAGTAAAACCGCATTACCATCGGGAGGCGGTTTATTCACTGTCGTAGGAGAAATTTGCTTTCACAATCCAAAATAAATAATGTAATCCAACATGAGCACCCGATAGCTCCGCCCCTTCTGCTATGTGAGAAAAGCAGTGGTGCGTTGAGTGTGTGAAGTGTCCATCATTCCACACTTCCTTTAACGGTTGAATGAGTGCATCATCCGGGTAATTAAAGTGCACTTATTATTTTTAGAGTTTTCAGTATGAATGCACGACTTACACTATTTATACTACAAAATGGCATAGAATAGTGCATGCTATTTGGGACACACCTATTGTCTCACATCTAATTATTTCCTGTATATTTAAGTTACAATGCCATTGCATTACAGCACAGTCAATTTCTTAATCCTTAGCACCATTGGATTAAAGTGCTGTCATTTTAACAGAAGCTTCAGATCACTTATCTGTTTATTGTAAGTGATAAATTCTAATTATATGCCTAGAAATATTGCAATACGTTAATTTATGTTCGTTGGAGTTTGTGCTTACAGGTATTCAGATGTGAAGCACCTGCAGCGCATTAAATAGAATGTGTTTTTAAGGGCACAATGACTTTCCTAAATAGTCTGCAGTAGTGTGATAAATGCTGAAATGTGGTGTTTTAATAATATTAGTGTTCTGATTCTTTTAGAAGTATATAGTAAACACCTGCCTTTAGTGAATAAACAAATGCTTTTTTGTAATCTTATTATTTTCCTTAGCAGTGTTCAAAAACAGCTTTACATTTAAATGATTTTTGTTTCTAATTAGATGTATATATGCCTGTGCATTAAATAAAATCCTAGAAATGGAGATTTGTAGTTAAAAACTATAAATATCTATATTTTTTACTAATCACACGTATTTTTCCCTCTCAAAAACACATATTACTTCAGCACATTAATGCATTTGAAGCTAAAAAAAAAATCACAAATGTCAAAACCTTACCAGGGACTCAACTCCCGAGTTCATTCATTCAGTCATTCATTTTCCTTCGGCTCACTCCCTTTCTTCATCAGGGATCGCCACAGTGGAATGAACCGCCAACTTATCAAGCATATGTTTCACACAGCAGATGTCCTTCCAGCTGTAACCCCGTACAGGGAAACATCCATACGCACTCATTCACACTCATACACTACGGGCAGTTTAGTTTATTCATATAGTGCATGTGTTTGGGCTATGGGGGAAACCGGAGCACCCAGAGGAAACCTACGGCAACACAGTGAGAACATGCAAACTCCACACAAAAATACATTTGAGTGTGTTACATCTGTTCTTTGGTACTTGCTGACTGTTTGTAAATTCAATACTGCATTTCCTAACGTAAAACTATGTGCACTAGATTTCTGATTAATAATGGTGTCTGCATAGCCGAGGACTTCCTATATTAAAAGTGTTAAAATCGCTATTACCTGTGTCATTTGGGCGTCAACCTCTGACGAATGAGAGGAACTAGGCTAATGCGCGCAGCACCATCATGACAGAGAGAGCCAGTGCGCGAGAAAGCAGAGGGAGCTAGTGCCCGAGAGAGTAAGTGCACGTGACACCTACAGCGCGCAGAGAGAGGCCTAAGTCTCTCCACAGTCTGCCACCGACGGCTGATCTCGCTTCTTCATAGCGTTAAATGGAAAGAAAAAAACCTCAGCATTTCGCGACGCAGGTGTCTGCGGTCTTTTTAAGGTTATCAAAAATCACTGTTTACATGGTAGCCTTGATTTTAAATCAGAGTATTGTCTTAATCTTATTAAAATCAGAGCATTGGTGTCCATGTACGTACTGTTGAAAGTGCCATACAGTGCATTCCTCTGCCTTTGAGCCCTCAAATGTGTCATTAAGCTTGACGTGTTTCCCCCTCACATGCAACTTTTGTAAAGAATCTGCTTCACGTTGCTGTGTCAGAATACTAGCTTGTAATATATGCTTTAGAACGCTTAGTTTAAGCAAATTTGATGAACGCGATCATGCGTGTTAATCTGAAAAGAGTCGCTCTCGCTCACCGAATGCGCTGTACTGCATACGTCTGTTCCCTAAGCAACAAGAACAAAGGCCTGACATCGCCTGTTAGTATTCCTCAAAGTTGTTTAGAATTAAAGGTTTAGAGATGGTGTGACAACGCGATCATGACTCATGATAACCTGGTTATTTCTGATATTTTATGTGGGCTTGTAAATGTTCTGAATGGTTGGTAGCTTAAGATAAAAATGCAGCAAATTTATTAGCCAAATTGGCTGGTGAATGAAAAAGTTGACCTGAAACCCTCTCCTGATCCAATTATGATGAAAGGTCATCTAAATCTCTTTTGCCTCATCCACATTACACACAAGTCATCATCATTGCCCAGAAAATGGCAAAAACAGAACGTACTGCAACAATGTGTGCTAGTCAAACATCTGTTTACGACAGCATTTAGGATTTCCTCAAGAGAGGGCTTCTGGACAGATTAAGACTGCCTGCCTGTATCAAGTGAAGCCCATGCAAAATGATTTGAACTTTGCTGCAAAGCAACAGATGCAGAGAGAAGAGAGAAATAATTTGATATTCATAAGCTCTCTGTGGAGACAAGAACAGCTGAGAAGCATTATACTGTAGTAGCTGCTGACATTTTACTATACTGAAAAACACTTTTGGAGAATAAAAATAATAAGATAAATTCCATAAGACTAAATACAATAATTGTATCTTAAACTGTGAAGCGTATTGTTAGATTTAATTATTTAAATGTTTTACAAGTGGACAATTAAAAAGTATGCACAAGGACATTTTTGCTTTTGCTGCAAAAAGCACTGAGACCACAAATTACTAGCAATTTGTTCTATGGGATTACAGTGTAATGCTCCCTGTTCTGTAATAGTGGTTTTACCAGCCCTTCTGACTGTTTACTTTGAGTGTGCAAGGGAGAAATGCAAAAGTAAAATGTAAAACTCGTTATTTAGGATGTTGGAGGGCTAACAGGTACCAATCAAATGTGTTTTTCACAGCCTGATCTGTCAGATATAGTGCTTCTCTCACACTATCAAATAAACATCACATATAAATACATTTGTAGCACACCCAAGATTGCTTGGCAGGGTATAGCATTTTCCCAGCATGCATCGTGGCTGCTGAAATCTAATTTGTTGCCTTATTATTGCTGTTGTAATGTTCTGTATTGTTATGCATTTGTGTTCTCCTGTTTATTTGTGTTTTCATGTTATTTGTTATGCCACTTGCAGGCTTTTCTTTGTACTGCTGGTTAGTTGTGCAGAATGTGCCAGCTCTTTGTTGTCATGTCTTTCATATTAAGTTCATGTTTTAAAGTTTTGAAATTGTCTAAGAAATACAGCATGTTAAAATGCAGGCAAACCAAGAAATATGCAGATACCAGATACCTTTTTTTTTACTAGTAAGTTGGTGCAGGACAACATAGTCCATTTATCTAAGTTGACTGCAACAAAGTAAAGCAAACTGTCAGACTTTATCCTCAAAAACTGCTCTGAGAAAATTCTAAAGCTTGAGTTTGCATGACCCTGTTTGATGAGAATGTACAGGCTTTGATTGAGGCCAAGGGTGAAGCAACAAAGTATTGATAGTTTTGTAAATATTATTATATTATGAGTTGTCTGAATAATTTTTAGTTATGGGTTTAGTGTATGTAATCCATTACATACTGAATCTTTCAATCATGTTATCTGACATATTTAAATGAATTTGTTCTATTACAGTTTAGTTCTGAGTTCCTGGGCTTTATCATACACCCGGTGCAATAATGTGCAAGATGTGTGTGGCGCAATTTGTTGCTATTCTCAGACCAGCGCAACAGTAATTTTCACGTTTTTGTGCCATGATGTTAAATAGCAAATCCATTTGTGCCACTTTGTGGACTCATGGCTGTTCCAGTCTAAAAAGGTGTTTAGGTGTGTTAAGGTGCATTGCTGGTGCATTGCTATTTTGAGGAACTAAAATAGGAACTAAAATAGACCCTGCCACTGACCAACTAAAAGCTGGTCCAGAGTAAGTCCAGAGCAGAGAACTGAATTAGAACTGAATTTAGAAATAGTTTTTGAAAAAATCTTTGCGCTTAACAAACTAACTTAAATATGTAGGCTAATGCATGTCTTCAGTGGAGTGTGTAGAACACCGTTTCCTTATCTACAAAAGTAAAGAAATAAAGTAAAGAGTAAAAGTAAACTACAGAGAAAGTAGAGGTCATTTTTGTTACCATTTTCTAAAATACAGAAAACAAACTGTGATAATGTGAAAAATGTTGTTAGAAATGTTGAAAGAGTCTCAATAAATTTTGGCAACCACATAAAAAAATAAATAAATAAATAAAAAATAAACTAAGCTGAGTATTTACTATGTTACTCCCACTACATTCAATATTTCAACATTCTGTTGTAAAAGAAATAAAAAGCCTTGTTTTTCACTCCTAAACATTTCACTTGCACACAAACAACCCAAAGGTGTCATAGATGATTTGAGAGTTACATGAAAAATAAATATATATAGATAAATATATATATATAGATAGATAAAAATAAAGTTGTAAACCACTGTGTTCTATGTATTTTGTTTCTGTAACTGTCGGCCCCTGGTCAACTTTCCTGTGTCTTCTAACCCCTGCTCCCTTCTCGTCTTTCTGTGGGCCATTGGGAGTAAGTAGCTCTAATGCACATGTCAGAGTGAATCATTTTGCTTCACTGAGCTTCTATCTGAACATGGAGTTTCTACCTGGATGATGGTAAGGCCAGAGGTCACCTGTAAGCCTGGAGGGCCGTGTTACACATCCATACACCTCTCATGGCACCCGTGTCTGTTTATATGCCTTGTGTTGTGTTAGCTGAACCACAACACCAGAGCCCACGTAATGCAGTGATCAAATAAACTAATGAACAAATCAGTAGTTTTACAGCACTTGTTCTAGACTGTCAACAATTTAAGAATGATCTAAATGGCATGTCTTAAAGGCACCCATAATGAAAACTTTTGTAAGCTGTTTGGACAGAACTGTGTGTAGGTATAGTGTGTCCACAGTGATATTGGACTGTTATAAAACTTTTTAAATTTCCTGATGTTAAAATAGGGCTCAAATCTCAGGGATTTTGAGGCCCACCGCAGCGTGACGTAGGAGTGCGGTTTTCCCGGCCCCTCGATTTGATTGTCAGGTGCCATGTTTCTATAATAAACTGCAAAGTGCATTTGTGTGTGACTCATCATTTCAGAAAGGATTGAATAAACGACACCACAAATACATCAAATAAACTTACTTAGTATTTTTGACTAATGAACTGTAATGATGTCTCCATCACCGACTGCAGTTCATCTAATGTGACGCAGGAGAAGCAGACATGCACGTGGGAGCAGAGGGTGGGGAAAAGCAGCTCATTTGCATGTAAAGCCACATTCTACAAAAACAGCTACACTGTACTCAGACACCAAAATGAGCAGATTCTGGAGGCTATAATAAATAATCTGATGGGTATTTTGAGCTAAAACTTTACAGACACATTCTGGAGACACCAAAAGCTCCAAAATAGGTCCCCTTTAAAAATCTACAAGAAAAAAGATTCAAAGTCTGCGTTGTTGATTATAATCCAGCAATAACTTTGAGATCTTGAGACAAATTATAATAAGGTTTAATTAGTTTAGCAATTCTTAAAACTGTGACACTTATGGTGTAAAATGTGACTAAACAGTAAAAAAGTCAGATTATTTACAGGTTTCCTGGGACAGTCCTAATGTGTCCTTGGACTGACTGCAAAATAAACCACTAACAACACATAGAAACAAGCAATACATACTGATAACTGCCATAATAATGCAATATCTTTGAATTACACTATGGATCCAAAGTTTGCACTAAGATTTTCTCTTTTGCTTACCACAGCTGCATTTATTTGATAAGCAAAAGTTAAACAGTAAAATTGTGAAATATTAAAATACCTGTTCTCTATTTTGATAAACATATTAAATGTAATGTTTGCATGTAAAAACAAAGCTCTAATTAGTCCAGTCTTCAATGTCATTTTTATGATTGTTTTTTTGAATAATATGAAGTTGAAAAGAATGATATTTATTGAAATACAAAAAACTAGCATTAATTCCTAACATTTTAAACATCTTTACTGACCATTTTAAGGTGTTTTGCTGAAAAAAGTATTAATTTCTATCTTACCTACAAAACATTTGAACAACAGTATACGTTCTGGGTGCATTTCTTAGCCAGCATCAGGACGTGGACGCATTGGGGCGATGTTTTTGCACTTTTCAGTGTTTACGAATAGATTACATCAAAAAGAACATGAGCAATCTTGATAAACTATACATAAGTCTAAAGCTACAACCCGTAAGCAGCCATTGTAGCTAGTTGTTTTTCAGTGGGAAACTTATAAAGAATGCATTTCCTAAATTTTGCAAGTTGTACGGAAAACACTTATTAGATGTGGAGTGAATAGCATTCCAATAACAAGACACACATGCATTCGTTGCTGTACATCATGGTTTATTTCAAAAGGTAAGAGTCCACAGAACAACATCTCATCGAACACATTTAGTCTACCGACAATAGTGTTGAATTATAAATGGTTATTTATTTGTTTATTTCACTATTTCATCCAGAGACCTATTGTTTACATTGTTTACTACAGTTGAAATCAGAATTATTAGCCCCCCTTTGAATTGTTTATCCTTTTTTGAATATTTCCTAAATGATTTTTGACAGAGCAAGGAAATTTTCACAGTATGTCTGATAATATTTTTTCTTCTGGAGAAAGACTTATTTGTTTTATTTCGGCTAGAATAAAAGCAGTTTTTAATTTTTTAAAATCTATTTTAGGGACAAAATTATTAACCTCTTCAAGCTAATTTTTGTTTCGATTGTCTACAGAACAAACCATCATTATACAATAACTTGCCTAATTACCATAACCTGCCTATTTAACCTTATTAACCTAGTTAAGCCTTTAAATGTCACTTTAAGCTGTAGAGAAGTGTCTTAAAATATCTAGTAAAATATTATTTATTGTCATCAAATTAAAGATAAAATAAATCACTTATTAGAGATGAGTTAAAACTATTATGTTCAGAAATGTGTTGAAAAAATCTTCTCTCCATTAAACAGAAATTGTGGCAAATAATTCAGGGGGGCTAATAATTCTGACTTCAACTGTATGTTACTTCAAGTTAAAAACGGTGTATTTGTAGTAAACAGCAAGTCGATGTCATAGCTTACAGTGTTACAGAAAAAAATGAGACCACAAACTAAATAAAAAATCAAAGTTATACAGTAGTTACTAAAATCCAAACAAAGCAGTCGTGTGTTTTAACGTTTTACATATGCATATCTGTGAGCTACTTTTACAGCATTTAGTAACTTACTTTCTAGTTTGACTGATGGAGAATTTAGCCAATGGGTGCATGATCTTTTGAAATATGGCGACGTTTATTTATCTATTGGACATGTTGTTGGTTTATTGCACTTTGTGCGCTGTCCCTGGTTCAGTGGACTGTCAATCATTACGTGATGCGACGCACCTGCAGCCCTGCATAGCTTGAAGCTAACAGTTCAAGCTAATGGCAGAGTGGCTGGTTTGCAAAAAGGAAACCAAGAAAATGGATCGTCAAAAGTTTTACTCAGCTGAAAGGGCTTTGAGAGATGTTTAAATCGATTAGGAGAATATTTCTGAGGAGAGCTGATTCGAAGATGGCGTGGATGAAGGCTAACTTCCGGTATTTTCTAACGGTGAGTTGGCTGTATTATAAGACTGTTCTATACGTTTCAGTTTGTCTGTTTGATTCTATTAGGGAAATGCAAAATAGAAGAACAAAATATTGTTATTCTTAAAGGCCGGATAAATAAACCAATAACTGTGATTCACATAATTATTGACGTCAGATTTTGATTGTCAGACCCAACGATTACAAAAAAAGCTTCTAAATAGCATGAAAAACATTCTGCTTGGTGTAATTTAGGTATCCAGCTGAGTACTGTTGCCAAAGTACAAATAACTTCTGAGGTATTTCGGCTGTCCATTATGTGTGACCTCACTTAAGAAAGTCCAGCCATTAAATCCATCTTAATTCGCACTGTTTCTCACTCTCCCTTCCAACTGCACCTTCCCAAACTGTCAGTCTATCACCTCCTATCTGTCCCTCTTCATTCATTAATAGCCTTCTTCTGCAGGAGACATCTGTAAGGTCCTATTATCTGACCACGGCTGAAGATTAAAGGGAAGGCACGACACATTAGGAGCGGGATATAGTGCTTAAATCCAGGAAATCTGAAGAACACCTAAAGACAACGGCATGAAATATGGGGCAGCTCACAGCAGGGACGGCTGTCAGTTGCAATGATAGACCCGAATGACAAAGAGAGAGCATTCTTGCCATCCAGTCAATGGCATCGATCTAATGACATTGTGTAGGGTTGTGCGGCGGCGGTGGTGGCGACTCAACAAATTGCGCGATTTCTACAGCTACTCTAAACTGGTGATAAAGAGAATTGCGAGTCGATGGCATTGATGTTTTCTACATCTATCTGACTATCTCTCTCTCCTGTGAGGAGGAATGTGGAAGTGATGTTGGTCTGCTAAATGGGTCTGTAGGCTGACAAAGAGTGTCAAGTGATGGTTACGAGGCAGATGTGATCATATCTCAAACGCGCACCCACAAAAATGAATGCGTACAAAAATGTCACAAACACAAATACTCTCACACTGGACAAATGGACAGGAGAGCAAGATGAGATAACAGCAAAGATTTAACAGTTCACACATTTGTCATCTGTCTGCTGAACTGGGCACGATTTCGTAGACAGAAGTGCAAAAACACGAACAAAACACACAAACGCACACAGGGGAACATCTTAAAGACGTCTGAGATCTCCCTCGCAAAAGCGCTCTGAAATTAAAATAAAAACACTGCAACACAGCACGTCAATCAAAAGACGAGGTTTCAGACACCATCTGCATCCAAAAAGAAAAAAGAGAGAGAGAGAAAGCTGAACGCAGCCTCTCATCCTCCTGATCCCTCTCTCTTTATTTGGCTTGGGTAATTGGAGTAAGTCGGCCATCTCTCTGGCTCTCTAATATTCATTACCATGTTGGTAATTTACCCAAAGACGGTTGCGTGCCTTCCACGCTTTTCAACTCTCATTTATGGCTGTTTGAAAAGATCAAGCTGGGAGCAAGCCTCTGCAGCCTATTAAGGGCTCAGATCCTTCAGCGAGACAGACAGGATGGCTCATGCTGCCCCCACATGGCTGTGCTGGAGACTGACAACAGTAAGACCTAGAGCTGTGTTCAGATTGATGGCACAACACGGCTCTGAATAAAGACTGTTCTGAAAAAGCAGAGCTCACATGAGCAGTTGTTTTATTTACATTAGACTGAATAACATTTAGACAAAGGAAGGTAAAAAAATAAGATGGCTTAGCCGAAAAATTTAATTTCTCCTTCTCCTTCACGCAAATTTAGTTCAATTTCTTTCTGCTGTGTAACACTAAAGATATTTCAATATTTATTTTTTTAGTTTTTACTTGTAATTCAAGTGGATTACAAGGACATGCTGTATTGTCCTCATAATTCAATATACTTAAACATCATACTTAACTGTGTATTTTGACATTCAAAATTTGGCACGGGTTTCCTGTGAGGGTTAGGTTTAGGAGTAGGGGTGGGGTAAGGCCCTTTACTAAGCTTTTTTTACAGTATAAAATACATTACGCCAGTGCAGAGTCCTCATAAACCACATATATAAGTAGGTTGTGAGCATGTGCATATGTGTTTACATTCGTAAATGTATTTTTTTACCACTTAATGGGCACACAGCGAAATGAACCGCCAGCTTATCCAGCATATGTTTTACACAGCGGATGCCATTCCAGCTGTAACCCAACACTGGGAAACACCAATACACACTCTTTCACACATACACACACACACACACACGCACACACACACACAGACACACGCACACACTACGGCCAAGTTTATTCAAGTTTAGTTTATTCAATTCACCTATAGTGCATGTCTTCGACTTTGGGGGAAACCAGAGTACCCGGAGAAAACCAACGTCAACACGGGGAGAACATGCAAACTCCACACAGAAATGCCAACTGATCTAGCCGGGACTCGAATCAGCGACCTTTTTGCTGTGAGGCGTTCATGCTACCCACTGCGCCACCGTGATGCCCTTATAGAAATATAAAATGTATAAAAAAGGTTGCACTCTGAATTGAATTTTCTGAATTCATACTACAAAAACAAAAAGCCCTTTCAGAGTAAAAACAACAACAACAAAAAGAAATAGAGATAAAACAAAATGTACTTTTGTAGATACTGATATTTTTAGGGAAATTGTTTATTTAAAGAGTAACTGAAAGACTGACCACTGATATTCATGGACTGATTATGATAGCTATGGCATGAAAAAGCTGATTAATTAATTAACTGATGGTTTATTAATTACATGTGTGTAACCACTGATTTAAATAATATTTAATGCATAATCCAGCATTTTTCTCTGGGTAAAATAAAAGTCAGCCAAATCAAAATCAAGTATGCAAAAAGACAATAATAATAGCAATAATAATGACAGCAACAATAATAATACTGCTGTGATCAATTCTAAAAATGGATTAATAAATCCATATTCAGTGGAAATCATTTGATAGTGCAGTAATAGTAAGAATACTTTAGAATGATTGTGAACTTGAAAACAAGATGAAAAACTAGGATCTAATTTAATGGCCAAAGTTCAGTCTCGTTTAATTCATTACTAAGTCAAACGTTGAATAAAAAAATGCACATTTTAAAGCACTTCACGTGACCTTTAATTTAAGCAACAGAAGATGATTTAAAGAATGTCGATAAACAAATTTTGATTGTGGACATTGAGTTCCACTATGTTTTTTCCCCTATGAATGGCAATGGCTACCATCAATTGTTTTTGTTACTCCACATTGTTAAAATTATCTTATTTTGTGTTAAACTCATGGACGTTTTGAACAACTTAAGAGTAAGTCAGTTTAATATTTTTTGGTGGACCATCCGGTTTAACCACTATACCAGACGATAATTAAGGTAATTTAACAATGAAGACATTTCCCATTATGTGCATATTATGTAAAGAAGATCAAACTGATGAAAATAATAGGACTGGTCAGGCAAAAAAGTAGGTAGAGTATTTATGAATTAGCCAATAGTTGTTTAATAAAACTCTGATCTGAATCATGAATCTGTAGAGAGCTTGGTTAAAACAAGGCTAAACTTGGGCTGTCAGTGAAAATCTAATAGATGTCTAAAATAGCCCAAAACTAGACTAGTTGTCAAATAAACAGATTAGACAGACTTTACATGTGTAGTCATTTATTTCTGTTTATTTGATAACTAGTCTAATTTTGGCCTATTTTTCGACGTCTGTTAGATTTTCACTGACAGCCCAGATTTAGCCTTGTTTTAGCCAAGACGACTATGTTTAGACATCTAGACATCTTTTAAAAACAAAAGATGCTTGCTGGGAAGCTCTAAACATGACCATCACACATGTGCAAAACTGATAAAAATAAAAACAAATTTTGGTTCATTTATAAGGCTTTCAAACCAGCGAACACAAATAAAAAGCCCTCACTAATCAGTTGTCATGATATTTCAGTCCTCACATTTATAGCTAAACCTGTACACAAAAATAACCCACTAATCAGCCCATTTTCAATCAAAATCACTTCAGTGTTGCTACTGTAGTTAATACTTCTCAAACTAACTTCTTGTGACGAAACAACATTCTCGCACAGCTGTGACAGACTTCTAACAGAGTCTAGTGTGTAAAGTGCTAGTCAGATCTCCAGATCAGCTCTCTTCAAACAATACATTCCGCTTGACCAGATTAAGACTCGCATCTCTGTTGAAGTTCTCCTCTATCAGCGCTGGTATATTCAGTCCACGCTGGCTAACACAGTGTATCATTGAGAAACCTTTCTGTCACGAAAGCCCTCAGATGTCCAATTCAAGCCCCTGAGCAGTGGATGAGTGCTCAGTCTCATCCTTTCATCCCGCTCGCTTTCATCTGTCCGTCTGACAGACAGCAACATCGCGCCACAAAAGATGACTGCACGTTTGGCTGTGTGTCAGTTGACGAGCCCTGAAACCAATTGTGACGTGCTTCTGCCCAGGATAAAACTTACTAGCTAAGTACATTGACAAAACCAGAAACTGCTGTTAGGGAAGGTCTGATGATGTTTTTTATAGTTACTCACTGATCTTTGGTTTCACTGATCTTTGGTTTCACAGATATTTGGTTTCACAGATATTTGCCAGCAACTAATCTTGTCAACAAGGTCCACACTACAGCAATCAAGATTGATAAAGCTAAAATAGAACCAGTCCTTTGTAGGGCACTGATTGAAATACTCATTGGAAAAATGCTGGGGGTTGCAATAAATTATTCTTCACCCAATGAAAGGTTATATCTAAGTGAATTTGTTTAGCTGACATTTCTATTCTACAGAACAAACTGTTGAGTATTGCTTTAACAGAGAAAGTACAGTGCTTCAGTTTGTGGAATCTTTGATGAATACCTAGAAGAAATGCCGAAAGAAAAGTACAGTATGTATATAAATCTATATTTTGTAAGGGTTAAACATTTTATTGTTGCTTGTGAACAATTAAATGCATAATTTATTAATGAATGTGTTAATAAAATATATATATATACATTTATTTATTTATTTATTTATTTATTTATTTATTTATTTATTTATTTATTTATTTATAAAGTGTTTTGTATGCAAATAATATTTTGTGTGAAATCTTTTAAATTAATTTATGAGCAGTATATTTTGCTTATACAAGTTATTTGGTGTGAAGGAATGGTCTTAGTTTATGGTTTTAGGTTAGGTTAGGTTAGGTTACTTTATTTATACCCGAAGGTAGATTTGGTTTGCAGTCAAGAGTCCTCATGTCATAACAGTGCCACACAAAAAACTCACATAGCAACATCAACACATAAAACATAAAACAAAAACATACAAAACACTCTCTTCAAAAAATAAATAAATAAAGAATAAATAATCTCTTCAAGTGTCCAGCCCTCCAAATAAACAAGTGTTTAAAACAATCTATAAAATATAAAATATACAAGTCTAAGATGCACCTCTACTTTAGTCTATGCCTTATTTTTGTATCGTTTAGTTCTACGGCTTGATACTAAAAACCTGCGAAAAGTAAAGGGGATGAGCAGTGTGCAACCCAGGCTCATTCTGATTACGTACCCCTATACATTCCTGGATAGAGCAAAATACGTCTCAGGAGCTACATTTTTTTGCAGTATATTTGTTTTCGTGAATCCACCAGATGCCGCTATGTACACTTTTTCAGATCTTAAATTTCTCTCACGAGTGCCATTCGCGCCTGCTGTTCTCAACTCCTCTCTGCATCTCAAGTCCTCTGACAAACGTGTCAAGCTACTGGATAAACTGGTAACAGCGGAAAAGCTCTCCATATAGAGGTAAGCGGTCAGCTGGTAAGCAAGAAAGGGAACGGCATCGTACCGCCCTTTAGCGTTCATTTTAAAGACAAGCTCTGGCTGCATAATTTGCGATTTCTAGAAGCATACAGTATATAGGGCTACATTTTTCAGAATGTAGCCCTATATGAGCCTATGTTGGCAGTGTCACTTAAAATTTAAGTTGTAATTCTCTCTATCTGCTTGGTGTACAGATTGGCTAGTGAAACCTCAGGCAGCTTACTGGACCACTTAACTCTGATTTAGCGTGTTTTAAAATGTCTTCAAACAGAAAACAGGAATTACAAAATGTTTATTATTACTTCAGCATAATAAACTTCATCTGTTGATGTTTAAAAAAATGCAATGCCAAATATTTCGGGGAAAAAAAAACATACAGTTGAGGGCAAAATTATTTGCCCTCCTATGAAATATTTATTCTTTTTCCAAAAATTTCAAGTGAAATTTAATGAATTAAAGACATTTTTACTGCATTCCCTATGTTTTTTCTTCCGGAGAAAGTCTTATTTGTTTTATTACAGCTAGAATTAAAGCAGTTTTTACACTTTTAAAAACATTTTTTAGTCAATATCATTAGCCCCCTTAAGCATTTTTATTAGCTACAGAACAAACTATTGTCATGACTTACCACTTTCCTAGTCAACCTAATTAACCTAGTAAAATGGCACTTTAAGCTGAATACTAGTATCTTGAAAAATATCTAGTCAAATATTATGTACAGTACTGTCATCATAGCAAAAATAAAAGATATCAGTAAATAGAATTTAGTTATTAAAACTATTATGCCTAGAAATGTGCTGAAAAACGTCAAAAAAGTCTAAAAGAATTAAATGTTATTAGGGCTAATAATTCTGACTTCAATTGGATATTTGCATGTTAATTAATATATTTAGTTTTTTTGTATTAAAATAATCTATATCTAAATCTAAACCCTATAGGATAACATTTTATGCAATACTAAATTTGTGAAATTAAGAGCACAAAACCACTAAGTTTGGGAACCTATATGCAGGTAAAAATGCAAATAAAAAAAATTAAATCCTGTAACAGTGACATTGAGATTGAGATTTGTTTTCTTCTTAAGGGTAACAGACTAAAGCAACTGACAGCTGATAAGAACTGAATAATTAACAGTCATGTACTGTAAGTTCTTAAACAAAGAGATGCATAATTAGAAAAACAGACAATGGACTTATACAATAATTTCCACACTGAAACGTATCTTAGGCTGTGGGGAAAAAAGGAACTAATTAAATATGATATGTGAACGTGATAAACAAGCACAGCATAAAAACATCTATGAAAAAATCAGGTAAACAAACAGGCATATACCTCTGTGGGCCAGTTTCTGGAGAACACTCCGCAAACGCTGCACCGCTGCTGGAGACACATCGAAAGAGCTCACATCTGACCCTGGATACCTCAGACACTGACCAAACACCGCATCTGCAGAGCAAACGCATAATATACATGTTGTCAAAATATCAAATAATCAGATGACAATCATTCTATCAGAATGGCAATATAAAATTAATGATTCAATTATTTCAGAAAATAAATAACCTGACTATAATTTGCACATGAAAAGTCAAATAAATAAAACAATAAAATAAAATAAAATAAAATAAAATAAAATAAAATAAAATAAAATAAAATAAAATAAAATAAAATAAAATAAAGTAAAATAAAATAAAATAAAATAAAATAAAATAAAATAAAATCAAGACCACACAGTGGTTCAGTGGTTAGCACTGTTGTCTCACAGCAAGAAGGTTGTATGTTAGAGATTGTCCGTAGTGTATGAGTGTGAATGAGTGTGTATGGATGTTTTCCAGTACTGGGTTGCAGCTGGAAGGGCATCCACTGTGTAAAACACATGCTGGATAAGTTGGCGGTTCATTCTACTGTGGCGACCCCTGATGAATAAAGAGACTAAGAATAAGTATAAATATAAAATAAAATAAAATAAAATAAAATAAAATAAAATAATTAGCATTGGTGCATTCATTACACGTTATACAGTAATTTAAAAAGCCTGAAAGATCCGAAAGAAGAAAGAAGACCTGTTGCAAAATCTTCAAAAAGGGCCTGTTCACACATACAGACCTTTCCGGAAAACTGCTGGTAATTTTGTGGAAAAGTCTGTATAAGTGAACAGGGTTAATGTTTAATTAAAAAAAAATCTATTCATTTTACTGAACATAAAGATACACCTGTAATGTGGCCTTAAAATAAGGGAACAAAAACACTTTAATTATTAGATATCCTCCATTAGAACTAAGAAATTAATTTCTCTGTTTAGATGTTTGCTAAGGAAAAGGGCTGTCCAAAAATTCTGATTTGAGAAATGCTCATCTGCTTGACATGAGTTTCCACTTTAAAAGACAAGTTCACATTAATAATTAATGGTCTGGTTTCTGCTCCATATTGACAAACCCTTTGAAATATACTTACTTTTTCTGTACAGACAGTATTGTAGGTTATTAGACATGCCATATGTAAAAAATTGTGACCCGATTTTAATACAATATGCCACAAACCAAATATTTGAAATTTGTATTTAATAATTCACCGATCTCAACAGCTCACATCATTTTTCATTAGTTTATATGTGAAAATTACACATTGCATTATAAGTAACACATATGACTAAATAGCTCTTGATATAAGCACATATATATCATATTTTAAACAGTATTGGGTATTATGAAATATATGGTGCTTGATATCATGTACATGGCTTCCCTGCATAATATCCTGAACCCATAATAGTCTGTCTTTTTTTATAGCAGTCTTGTCCATCTATTTCACGATCGTGAAAACAGAAAACCTGCCTGTCCGTGTTGGGCTTGAGGGAAAAGCAGAACTGTTAGTGTCCACCGGCCGTCAGTTTATTTTGTGTGGCTGAAGTTTCTGCTAGGGGTCATAATAGCCACAGGGGTTTAGGGTATTTTCTTTCTTTCTTTCTTTTTTGACACTTTCAAGATAAGCACACAGGCCATCAGGAAACGCACCTATATAGACACACACACACACACACACACACACACACACACACACACACACACACACACACACACACACACACACACACACACACACACACACACACATTATCTGGCCCCTTGTTTATCTCCCCATCACCGGGGACCTGGTGCCACTCAATTGTCCGTTGCCTGGCAACCCAAAGCATGGCTCAGATTGGCTTCATAATTCAATGGCTATCTGGGCGAGCAGGGAGGATGCAGGGTATAGCAGCTCCCCACCATGAATACTAATGACCACAAGTGTTCCTGCACCATCTAACAGCATTTTTTAGCTATTTTGCTATTTTGCGTAAGTGCTGATCATATGCTGCATGACATGAGAGGCGCTATCAGAGTAAGGCCATATACAGGTCAATGCCTTTCCACAATATATAGCTGAAGTCATAATTATTTGCCCCCTCTGAATTATTAGTTTTCACTGTTTATTTTTTCCCCAATTTTTGTTTAAGGGAAATAAGATTTTTTTTCAACACATTTCTAAACATAATAGTTTTAATAACTAATTTCTAATTACTGATTTATTTTATTTTTGCCATGATGAGAGTAAATAATATTTTACAGGATATTTTTCAAGACACTTCTATACAGCTAAAAGTGACATTTAGAGGCTTAACTAAATTGACTAAATGATTAAAAAAAAAAATTGCTTTTATTCTAGCCGAAATATATATATATATATATATATATATATATATATATATATATATATATATATATATATATATATATATATATATATATACACACAACAGTTCTGTCTGCTTCTTGAATCTGATTGGCTGATAGCTGTGCGATATTCTGCAAATAACAGCAATACTACAGCCTCTTCACCTTTCACCCTTTTGTATTACTTCGCCTACACACAGCAACAAGCAGAGGATACTTTGGACATAATGTACTTTTCAGGCTTTTTTAGGTGAGAATGTAGTTGTTAAGATTGCAACTATGCAGTTTATTTGTAAGGATAGAGCCTATTTTAAAATATTTATAATTTCTGAGCCTTGTGTTTCGCCACAAGATGGCAACAGAGACTGCATAATAAGTCCTTAGGGGAGAAAAACAGAATTTTCTCAGCGTATGTTTTAACCTACAGCTTAACATATCATTATAAATCAGGTAAGTGACATTATAAGTCAATCTCTCTTTTTTGTATTTTGTAGTGCTGTATTTATACCACTGAAACTGGTAGTGCTTGCTTTGCCCTGGATTTTTTGGGGTTAATTATTGCAACAGAAATACTGGGAAACCTCTAAATTGATGGCACTTCATGCCGTTCAGCCTAATAATCTTAAAATGTGAGCAAAATCACCCGTTTTGTCATCACTTTAGACATTATGCTAGAGAATCATTCAAATACTTGCTTAAAAGTGATGTTTGTGAAGTAGCAATAGTTTCTGCTGTTCTGGCGTCAGCTGCAGATGTGAATGAATGGCGGAAGAAAGTAGTTCCTCATACAAAAGGATTTATAAGACTCTCTGTGTTTGATTATCTTTTTTATATACATCATTATGCCTTCAAACTGTTGTATAAACACAATATCACACGAGTAGAATTGCGAAATGGCTATATATCGGCACTGGTGCATGCCTCCCACCAGTGCCGATATACAGTCATATTGCACTACTACTCGTGTGATATTGCTCATATATATTACTGTATGTGTTTAAGTGAAATGCACTTTTAAAATACAACTTATTCTGTACAATACTAATGACATCCTTTACACATTTTAAATAAGGATAATGCCATTAAGAGCCTTTCTGCATGAAATAAGAAAAAGATGCAAACAAATCTCTTCATCTTTTTTAGACTACAATACCAATATTTCTGACCAAATGTCAATTTCTTAATAAAAAAAAGCTTAAATTCACATTAGAATTTAAATATAGAAGAAATGTCATCAGACCTTTACAGAATAAAATATTAACACTACTCAAACCCATCACTAATAAATAAAGCACTTATTCATTCATTCATTCATTCATTCATTTTCTTTTCGGCTTAGTCCCTTTATTAATCTGGGGTCACCACAGTGGAAGGAACTGCCAACCTATCCAGCATATGTTTTATACAGCAGATGCCCTTCCAGCTGCAACCCATTACTGGTAAACATCCATACACACTCATTCACACAAACACTACGGACAATTTTAGCTTACCAATTCACCTATACCACATGTTTTTGGACTTGTGAGGAAAACCGGAGCACCCGGAGGAAACCAACGCGAACACGGCGAGAACATGCAAACTCCACACAGAAATGCCAACTGGCCCAGCCGAGGCTCGAACCAGTGAGCTTTTTGCTGTGAGGCGGTCATGCTACCCACTGCGCCACCGTGCAGCACTTATAAATAATGTAATAATGCACAGATCTTTCAAGTCATAATTTGTCCAAAGTACTGCATTAGACTAATATTACATATATATTCTGTATATATACTGTATATATATATATATATATATATATATATATATATATATATATATATATATATATATATATATATATATATATATATATATATATATATATATATATATATATATATATATATGTATATACGTATATACGTATATGTATAAATATGTGTGTGTATATATATATATATATATATATATATATATATATATATATATATATATATATATATATATATATATATATATATATATATATATGTGTGTGTGTGTGTATAGTTGTTCTTTGATTACATCTGTTATCATTTGTGGTCATTTTGGATAAAATCATCTGCCAAATGACCTAACTTAAATGTCAAATGTAAACATGAGCATGTTCTAAAAGCAGGAATGTGTGAGAGAGAGTAAGAACAATAAAAACAATTGAGTTCAATTCAAGGAACCAGTTAAAACAATAAGATGATGACAAATAAAGCTTCAACAGCTTCATTGTACACCCTAAATATCCCTGCCTCCTTCTGACTGGAAACCTGCCATGTCCAAAGTTTCTCCATGTGCAGCAGACACATGACATAACCAGCAGCTAACAGACCCTTTTCACTGCCTCCGTGTCGGTTTCCATCGCAACCTCCTCACTGTCGGCTGCCTTTTTTTTCAGTCGTCTCCGGGAATAATCACACTCTAATTACAGTCATCGCACTCAAATATAGACTCGGCTGCGCTTTCTTCTATCCCACGATTCCTCGAGCTCTACACTGTACAACCATAAAACCGAGCCTCGGGGAAATGAATGAGTGCTAATATAAAATCTATCAGGCAGTTTGAATTATCAGACATGATACATTTGCTTCCCACTTGGTGGTAAATGATATGCCTCAAGAACTCTGCACTTTGTCACTCATTCACCAAATGCTCTTCATACTGGCCGAGATAAGCTTAATAACAGCTCTGAGCAGGTCTGTCATGGAGAAAATCCTGGACTGCTCTATCATCAGTATTGTGGCTGTTATTTCTTTTGACAGATCAGAGCTGAAGAGAAAATGGATTGAATTTTCACAACATTAGACGTATTTAGAAAAAGATTTGGAAACTGCATTTGCCGCAGAGCCACATTCTCAATATGACAAACGATTTCAAGGACGTCAAATTCTGACCTTACACATAGGCAAATCACTTATATTTAAATTAAAATCTGTTGAAAATGGCTGATAATGTTGAATGAACAAGACTAACATTTAGTCTTGCAATAATAGTCATACTGTAATAATTATAGCCTAACTCAATAAACTTGCGATTAAACTGAGATCACACTGCTGTTATGCTATATGATGTAAATAAAAAAATGTATACTTAGGTGCACATTACTTTAATAGTGTTATTTGTTATTCACAATGATACATCTACCTCAAATGTACTGCAGTTCTTTTGATCTGCCACATGGAGGAGACTTAACCAGCAAAATGGGCCACTGCTTCACTCCTGTTCCAGATCACAGCACATCACTCTTACTGGGGAATGAATGTTTTCAATATATTTATGGCCTATAGTGGTTGTAGATGCTGCTGTCTAAATTTTTTATTTAGGATCATGGCTTTGATTCAAGATGTTATGTATATATGGGTCAAAGACAAAATGGGGTTTTCAAGCATCAAAACAATGAAAGAGTGATACAAGCTTTTTTTCTTGGTATCTGTGGGCCCTGTGTGTTTGTCTGTCTGACATACATATGTACATATAATATGTACAGTATGTTTCATTTAATATGAATATGTATTATTTATATGTACGACTTTACACTAATATGTACACCCACCGACAATTTATTAAGTAAACCTGTCCAAAATTTATAATCAGCCAATCACATGGCGGCAACTCAAAACGAGCATCAGAATGGGGAAGAAAGGTGATTTAAGTGACTTTAAATATGGCATTTTTGTTGGTGCCAGACGGGCTGGCCTGAGTATTTCAGAAACTGCTGATCTACTAGGATTTTCACACACAACCATCTCTAGGGTTTACAGAGAATGGTCCCAAAAAGATAAAATATCCAGTGAGTGGCAGTTCTGTGGGCGCAAATGCCTTGTTGATGCCAGAGGTCAGAGGAGAATGGCCAGACTGGTTCCAGCTGATAGAAAGGCAACAGTAACTCAAATAACCACTCGTTAAAACTGAGGTTTGCAGAAGAGCATCTCTGAACGTACAACACGTCCGACCTTGAGACAGATGGGCAACAACAGCAGAAGACCACACTGGGTGCCACTCCAGTCAGCTAAGAACAGGAAACTGAGGCTACAATTCGCACAGGCTCACCAAAAATGGACAACAGAACATTAGAAAAACGTTTTCAAACAAACATTGTTGGTGGTAGGGTCAGAATTTGGCATCAACAGCATGAAAGCATGGATCCATCCTGCCTTGTATCAATGTTTCAAGCTGGTGGTTGTGGTGTAATGGGGTGGGAAATATTTTCTTGGCACACTTTTTACCCATTAGTACAAATTGAGCATCATGTCAATGCCACAGTCTACCTGAGTATTGTTGCTGATCATGTCCATCCCTCTTATGACCACAGTAATCTTCTGCTGGCTACTGCCGGCAGGATAACACAGCATGTCATAAAGCACGAACCATCTCAGACTGGTTTCTTGAACATGACAATGAGTTCACTGTACTCAAATGGCCTCCACAGTTACCAGAACTCAATCCATTAAAGCACCTTTGGTATGTGGTGGAACAAGAGATTCACATCATGGATGTGCAACCAACAAATCTGCAGCAACTGCGTGATGCTATTATGCCAATATGGACCAAAATCTCTGAGGAATATTTCCAGTACCTTGTTGTATCTATGCCATGAAGAATTAAGGCAGCTCTGAAGGCAAAAAAGGGGGTTTAACCCGGAATGAGTAAGGTGTACCTAATAAAGTGACCGGTGAGTGTACATGTTATGCTGAATGACACTAGCATTTCTTCACCCATATTTTCACTTTTTCTTACAGATGTTTTTTTTTTTTACAATAAAGCAGATGGCGACACGTTGGCACAGTGGGTAGCATGATCGCCTCACAGCAAGAAGGTCACTGGTTTGAGCCTCAGCTGGGTTAGTTAGCATTTCTGTGTGGAGTTTGCATGTTCTTCCCGTGTTCGTGTGGGTTTCCTCCAGGTGCTCTGGTTTCCCCCACAGTCCAAAGACATGCACTGGAGGTGAATTGAATAAGCTGAATTGTCATTAGTGTATATGTGTGTGAATGAGTGTGTATGGATGTTTCCCATTGATGGGTTGCAGCTGGATGGGCATCCGCTGTGTAAAAAACATATGCTAGATAAGTTGGCGATTCATTCCGCTGTGGCGACCCCAGATTAATAAAGGGGCTAAGCCGAAAAGAAAATAAATAAAGGAATAAATGAATGAATAAAGCAGACACTTTACTTGCACTGAATATTTACATCACCCCAAAACAATAGTTTTAATCACTTTCTAAAAATGGTTCAGTAAAACACACTTTTTTCCAAGACAAGAAGCCAATTGTTAATTCTGGCATCTCTATAACTACAGATCTGAACTCAACAGGCACAGTCAAAAGCATCAGAGCACTATTTCAGGCAAATGATACTAAGTAAACAAACTGGAAGCATTAGGAGTGCAATAAGAAAGGAGGCCGCATTTCAAACCATTTGCAGAAACTACTGAACTAAAACTAACATGAGGAAAAAATGCAAATGCACAGCAACAGGAAAAAAATTCTACTAAGTGGCACTTCTGTGCAACATACAATACATAAAGAAAATGTAGTCTGCCATGGCTTTTGGCAAATGCAGAAGAGAAAGTCATTAAACTTGTGTCACATACACTATCAAAGATGTTCTCTTTTTTAAAAGACTGGCATTAAAACTGTGGATACCAGACTTGCTAAGTGGCTTTCTTTTCTCATATTATCTGCTTCCCCTTGAGTACACACTTATAAAGCTTCTTCTTCTGGGCAGAGACAGCACAATATTACAGCAACAAATGTGCTTAACCTTATCTTTCCCTGTCCAGTCAGTTTCAAGTCACTGGGTCTGCTGTATTCACAAATCTATAATGGACTGAATCTATGTCTCACATTAAACTATCATTTTCGGATTACTTTCAAAGATGGCGAGGATCTGGAATGAATTGCTGTAATATAGTCAAATATTCACAAATAACCATAACTCAGGCCTTCCTCCTCGATGCTTGTTTCAATAAGAGAGCAGGTCGTGAGGATGCAAACGGAGCTCTTGGGAATGAGCAAATGAAGCACACTTGCATTGACAGTGCTGAAGCAATTATGCTAATCGATGAAACAAGCGAAACACAATGTTTCAACAAAATCAATGTTAAATAAAGAGCATTACTTTAAAGAGTATTTGACTTTCGTTTCAAGTCTGCTGGTCAATAAAGTGACAGTTTTCCGAAAAATGAACATGTTAACATTTAAATTGCCCCTTATCTGTTTACAAACCTTCGTGAGTTCTCTTCTTCTGCTGAACACAAGAGAAGGTATCTTGAAGCATGTTGATAACTGGTAGCCATTGACTTCCATAGTAAAAAAAAAACTATGGAAGTCAAACATTCTTCAAAACATCTTCTTTTGTGTTCTACAATTAAAGAAGCTCATATAGATTTGAAACAAGTGGAGCGTGAATAAATGATAGCAGAATGTTTATTTAGGTGAACTATGTATTTATTGTGTCATGACATGAGATGGGAGGATAAGAATGGGAGGCTGTGGCTGTATGTGAGACAGCAGCAACAAAGAACAACAGAGAGCTTGACAATTATTCAGATACTCAGTCAGCTGTTCAAAGATGTTAAACCATTACTATAATGAGTCTCAGAAAGACCACAAGGATCGCCACAGAAAATCGATTCCACTGTGCAGAGTGAACCACAGAGTGATACTAATGAAGATAAAGAACAGCCTGTGCCACACAAGAGGAGTCCATTTTTGCAGCATTAAGAACCACAAATGCACTAGATTATCGGGATATGTTGAGGCCTTTGTTCATTGAGGCAATTAGTTCATTTGCAGATCTTATCGAAGGTTTAGCCAATTCAGCAGTGTAATTGTTACTATGGTATTACGTAACTTTCCAAAAGGGCCAGGCAAAATCTGAGGATGTTCATATATATATATATATATATATATATATATATATATATATATATATATATATATATATATATATATATATATATATCAAAATGGGGAAAGGGTTAGTCTAAAATGAATGAAAGTGTGGGACCCATGACCAAACCTGTTGAGATACATTCATTCATTTATTCATTTTCCTTTAGCTTATTTAGCCTTATTTATCAGGGGTCACCACAGTGGAATGAACCGTCAACTATTCCAGCATATGTTTTACAGAGCAGATGCCTTTCCAGCTGCAACTCAGAACTGGGAAACACCCATACACTCTTACATTCACACACAAACACTACGGCTAATTTAGTTTATTCAATTCACCTATAGCGCATGTCTTTGGACTGTGGGGGAAACCAGAGCACCTGGAGAAAACCCACGCCAACACAGGGAGAACATACATACTCCATACAGAAAAGCCAACTGGCCCAGCCGGGTATCAAACCAGCGGCCTTCTTGCTGTGCTTACCACATTTTAATTTAAGCCAAAGGCTGAAACAATATTACTAATGTTGATGAATACACATTAAATAGCAGTCCTGATTTAATAGAGTTAATAGAATAAAATAATAGTAATGTGTTACTCAACGTGTACCAAAACATTACTGAAAATTGATCCGTAATACCTTACACTACTGTGTTAAATCGAGATGTAATTAGTTACTGTAATGCATTACGTTTCAAACCCATTATGACACTGCTTCATTCATTCATTCATTCATTTTCTTTTCGGCTTAGTCCCTTTATTAATCTGGGGTCACCACAGCGGAATGAACCACCAACTTATCCAGCATATGTTTTTTATGCAGCGGATGCCCTTCCAGCTGCAACCCATCGCTGGGAAACATCCATACACACTCAGTCACATACACTACGGACAATTTAGCTTACCCAATTCAACTATACCATGTTTTTTGGACTTGTGGGGGAAACCGGAGCATTCGGAGGAAACCCACGCGAACACGGGGAGAACATGCAAACTCCACACAGAAACGCCAACTGACCCAGCCAGGGCTCGAACCAGAAACTTCTTGTTGTGAGGCGAACATGCTACCCAGTGCATCACTATGCTGCCCAACACTGCTTCAATACAATGAAAGTATAGTACATTAATTATTTTTTATAGATGCAATTATGTTAGGAACAATGCATCATGATTTAAATATCAACTTTTATCTGATCCACTCTTTTTAAACTGAGCGAATCTGAGAATATCCCCATCCATATTCTGACATGCGTAGACAAATGGGGTTTCAGGGGTATGAAATGACATGTAGGAGAGTAATAAGTAACATGATTTAAATTTTTGGGTGAACTATACCTTTAAGCTTGTTGGCTATGACTATTGGCCACAGAAGATTACATTTAACATAAAAGACTACAAATTTTCAAAACAATTTTTTTAATGACCGAAATTGAATGTGAAAGGTAAATTGCAGTATTGTCAAAAGTGTTAAAAAATAAAAGAGTATGCTCATTTCAGTGATGTTACTACTATCAAAAGCAGAGGTAAAACATTACTAATCACTTACTAATCAGTTATGTATGCCAGTTATTGGTTTCTGTATCAATTCTGTATCACAAACAAACAATAACCAGTAAAAAAAAATCATAGTCATAAAATTCACACAGAAAAGCTAAAATATAGCTTAATATTAACTATAATGTGGGACAGAGATAGCATTATTACAAAATAAAACACTTAAACACAGACCATTGCTTGATTGTTACTATAGATTTCTTCTTTTGCCTTTCAAAGATGTCATATACACTACTTGACAAAAGTCTTGTCGTCGATCCCAGTTGTTAGAACAACAAATAATACCTTGACTTCTAGTTGATTATTTGAAAAAGTGGCAGAAGGAAGATTTTTCAGATGAATCATCTGTTGAACTGCATCCCAATCATCACAAATACTGCAGAAGCCAAATAGTGGAACCCACATGGATTCTCACAGAAATCAGTCAAGTTTAATAAAGAAAAAATCAGGTTTGGGGTCACATTAAATATGGGGACATGCAATAGATCTGCAGAATCGATGGCATCTACAGCCTGAGGGAATCAAGACATTTTAGCTGCCCATTACATTACAAACTACAAATTGTTCAGCAGGATAGCGCTCCTTCTTATACTTTAACCTTCACATTAAAGTTTCTGAAAGCAAAGAAGGTCAAGGTGCTAAAGGATTGGCCAGCCCAGTCACCAGACATGAACATTATAGAGCATGTCTGGGGTAAGATGAAGGAGGAGGCATTAAAGATGAATCCAAAGAATCTTAATGAACTCTGGGAGTCCTGCAAGAATACTTTATTTGCCATTCCAGATGACTTTATTGTCATGGGAGTCATACACAATATTAATTCTTTTTCCACTTCACCATGACTTTATATTCTATACACTCTCAGAAATAAAGGTACCGGAGCTGTCACTGGGGCAGTACCTTTTCAAAAGGTATATTTTTGAAGGGTCCATAATGGTACCTCAAAGGTACTTTTTAGGTACATTTGGGTACTAATATGCACCTTTTAGGTACCACTGTGGACTATTTGGGTACAAATGTGTATCTTTTAAAAAAGTTCTGCCCCAGTGACAGCTCCTGTACCTTTATTTCTGAGTGCACTGTACATTAATTCTGTTAAGTGTCAAGTCTTTTGTCTAAGCAAAGTCAGACCTTAGTGTTCAGATTAAATTATTAAAAATCAAGGCATGATCATATTTTATTTTGGTAAACCTATAGGCCTTTGCCTTTCATACCAGCCACGTCTGACACCAAATGATCAACTAGAAGTCAAGTTATTTGTTGTTCCTAAAACTTGCATAGGTGACAAGACTTTTGTCAGGTAGTATACTGTACTGTAAATACTGAATTTTGCATCCTGGCATGAGTTTGAACATATGTCGTGCAGTCGTTGCTCAGTAACTCTCCCGTTTTCAAAATTAAAGTCTCACATACATAGTAAGTTAAATATAAACTTAATAATAACCTAAGAGAGGAAAATGATCATTACTGTTAAATTAGGAAATATTGTGGCTTATCAAAAACAGCCTGGGGCATGCATACTAACAATGCCAGATCTTCTGATGATGGGGCTGCTTGTCAGGTCTGGATGACACAGAACCTGACCTAAAGCACATGCAAATAATGAGGCCCATGAGCATTTTGGGCCCTAATGTTGGGGTTGAGGCCGATCGTCGAAAAAGAAGAGTGAGGGTGAGGGGGGCATAGAAGAGTAAAGGGTGTTGGAGGTGTGTGTTCACTTGCCATCGCAGGGTCCCTAAATTACCTGGCCCCTATGCACTCTGTCCCCCTTTTCCACCCACTGGCGACGCCCCTACCCATGAGTCACGCAATAGTGTGTTTTGTGTTTTGATTGGCCTTTTATCCACTGGGGTTTTACACTCTTGGATTTTACATGAGAACAAGGAAACAATGGTGTCTGAGGCTAACGGTATGGCCATATTCATATACTGACCACTTATTATTCGACTATGCCAAGGTATACCTATATTTTTTTAAAGGGCTCCTTTAATGACAATTAAGACATTTCTGTTCTTGACACTGGTATGATAGTACCATAACAATTACTAACATTTAACCAGAATTACAGCACAGATTACAATATGCAGCTTAATTTTTAGGGCAGTTTCTTATGTTACACTTAACCTCATACTTAACCAAACATGTAATTAATGAGCACTTTTGTTCACACATCAGAATTAGAGCTCAGGTTACAATACAACAAGCCAATAACACCAAAATAAAAACACAAACCTGAGTTGTTGTTTTGAAAAGAACTCTGATTCTTAAAGTAGTTATTAAAACTTTAAATGCTGAACTTAGCAACTGCACTGAGATACAGTAAGCAAAGTAGAAACACAGTGAAACTTGTTAATTGTTCATGCGCCAACTCTCTTCAAACTCAAAGCTAATTTAAGGAGAAATTACATATAATTGCACATATTTTTCAGACTTAATTGCAGTTTTCATGCAACTGAGAGTTCTAGACGGCACAAGAATAGTAGATGGGACTAAGTGTATTTTTAAATTCAGAAGTTTTATGTGATTTTCAACAATATCAAAACAGCCATGGATTATAAATGTTAAGCTTAGTCTATAGAATAGTTTGAATAATCAAAATGATGAAGCTTTTCAACATCAAAGACCCCAGTCCAATGACAAGAGCAAAAGATCAAATTCAGACAGAAAATGTCAAGTGATTTGTATATATAGTCAATCAGTTGTGAAAATACAGATGCTTACAGCTCCTGTCCAAAAGAAGAAAAGGTTAGACTGTCTAAGCAGATAATGACTTACATTCTGATCTTAAACATACAGAAAGTCTGTTTAGGCTTGCAGTCTGCTAAACATTTCATATCTCTTTTCTGAATGATCAATCGGCTCTGCGAAAGCGCAGCCTAATTTGAAAGACTAATTGGCAGCTTTTCTGCGGGCTTATATAGTTTCATGAAACCCAGGGCACAGGCGGTCAAACCATCAGTCATTTACCCTTTACAGAAACAGGTTTAGACAGTTTGACTCTTATTCTATTTAATGGCATGAGTAAATAATGGCTACTATAAATGTGTTTGCTTGTCCCTTCAATTGTCCTGTTAGTTCAGGAATATTCCAGTATTCTTCCTTTGAAGAATTTAATGTGTCAACCTCCTCCTTTGAGAAAATAGTTTTCATACCATCATAACAGCGCAGGGCAGAAATATTGCAGTTGGCAGGCAGTTTATGGTGAAAAAAGGGAGCAATAAAGAACATCCTTGAGCACATTGCAGGAAGTATGAAACGTGTCATCAAACGTGTCAGATTTTTTAACATTAACGTCTTAACGTTGTGCCCCCTGATACTGAAGTGTTTTCAGACACTGGACTTTTATGGATGATCTCAGTCTGTAATTATTATTCTGATTGGAAGAGAGATCACAGAGGATCAATAGCTGGCAGCTCAACAGCAACAGATAAATCAAAACCCAAATGTTCTTATAAAAGAATTTGCTTAGGCTCATATTTCAGCCTCTTTTCCAGCATTTACAGGGAATCAGAACTGACACACCATAAAGAGCTGTTATGTTATTATCTGCCAGTCAATTCATGTGAATTGCGCTATTCTGTTAAATGTTTGTGAAAGCAGTGAGTATACAGACCTCAGTGCATTCAATCAGTGCAAACAACGTACAATTACAATACTGGGACAATTCCAAAAAAAATAAATAATGAAAGTTTACTCACTATTTACTCTCCCTAACCATTTATGGGTTTCTTTCTTCTGCTGAACACAAAGGAAGATATTTTGAAGAAAGCTAAAAACCAGTAACCATTGACTTCCATTGTAGGAAAAGCAAACATGCAAGTCACTGGTTACAGCAATTCTTCAAAATATTTTTCTTTGTGTTCAAAAGAAGAAAGGGTCAAAGGTCAAAGGTTTAGACAACATAGACTCATTCTAAAAACATAGCCCTATATATATTTCTGGAGATCGCGAATTATGTAGCCAGAAGTACGTATGGCTGCATTTCGTCTTTAAAATGAACGATACGGGGCGGTATGATGCCGTTCCTTTTCATGCTTACCAGCTGACCGCTTACCTCCGTATGGATGGCTTTCCCGCTGTTACTAGTTTGACTGATAGCTCGACATGTACATCGGCAGACTTGAGACTCAGTGTGGAGTTGACCACGACGACGAGGTAAGTAAATAATAGGGTGAGAATCAGGTAAAATCTGAAAATGTGGTAAAAATCAGGCGAGGGCTTTTCTTTTTTTGGATTGCTTTTGAAAACTGTCGGTTGGGTTTAGGGAAGTGGGTGGGCGGGTCAATCTGTGCTTTTGAAAACACTAATGGTTGAGTTTAGGGAAAGAGGAAGTCGATTGGTCAGACAGTCAGTCATTCACTCAGTCACTCAATCAGTCAGTCAGTTAGTTAGTCAGTCGACAGCGACCTCTGGTGGTTTTATCCTAGAACAGCAGGCACGAATGCCCCTCACAAGAGAAATTTGAGGTCTCAAAAAGCATGCACAGTAGCTTCTGGTGTTTTCGCGAAAACAAAAACTGCAAGAAACATATCTCCTGAAACGTATTTGGAAATCTCAAGAAATGTATATAGCAGTACTTTCAGAATGAGCCTGGGTTGGGTTTAGAACAAGTGAAGGTTGAGTAAATGATGACAGAATTTAAATCTGTGGGTGAACTATCCCTTTAATAAATAAAACAACATATTTATATAATATAAAACAAACATAAACATGTTTAAAACATTCTTAATTTAAACCATTTATGTTTTAAGGCAGGGGTGTTAAACTGAGTTCCTGGAGGCCAGCAGTTCTGCACAGTTTACCAACTCTAATTAAACACACCTGATTGTACTAATTGAGTCCTTCAGGCTTGTTTGATACCTACAGGCAAGTGTGTTGAAGCAGGGTTAGAACTAAACTGTGCAGGGCTTTGTAGGTTTGACACCCCAGTTTTAAGGCCTTCAATCACAATGGCCAAGCCATTCATAATTGACCATTAGCAATTACTGTTAACATAATTTATTTAATTAGTCTAAAATATTTATTTTATGTGCACAATGAAATTTAAAACTACTGTAGATGTACAGTACTGTACAGTATATGTCCATAAGGGAGCACAAACTGTACCCAAACTAACACATTTTGAACTGAAGTGGTAATGAAAGAAGCACTTATTGATCCACACAATGCGTCTTTAAAAGTGTAAGTCCTTGATAACCACATCAAGTCGTGTTTTCCACAAGCCGTTACAAGTAATGTCAAGTTATTTTCAAATGTAAATCAAGCACAGAGTATAGAGAAGTGCGATGTGACAATAAAACAAGCCCACTCACATACTCCAAGCTCCTCTAAAACGCTTCCTAGTTTCACAGAGCCAGACTTTTAACTACCGGTGTCTGGTCCATTTCACAGCTTTTCTAGCCAAGAACCACCCACTAATCTTGAGGGGGAAAAAAACATCAGACTAATATAACAGGCAAATAGTCAAGGCCGGTTTTATTGTCACAGGCACAAATTTAAAATGGAGTGAAATCACGATATAAGACTGCCAAGCACAAGTGGTTGATGATGGCTCAATAATCTCTGTGAATGTCTGGAAAGGCATAGCCAGAAAAAATAGCAGAAAATGCATACTGTGCAAAAGCACTGATTATTAAGACACCAAAAAGCTCTAACATACTACATATCTACAGTATTTCCAGATTATTTGTAAAAATAAAAATAAAGATCTTCCAAAAATGTTATACTATAAAAACATAATTTCTCATCGGAGCCTATGGCGTAGTGGAAAGTGCACCGACACAAGCACTCTGGTGTTTGCGGCGACCCGGGTTCGATTCCCGCCTCGAGGTCCTATGCTGATCCCCAAAAAAAAAAACATAGTTTCTCAACTTTAGTAGTCTAGTATATTTTAAATATAGTAGTGATATAACTTACAAAAAAAGTCATAATTCATTAATAAGACTCCCATTTAGTCAAATCTCATTTTTAATGAATCTTGAAAGATTTCTGACCCTGTATTTACCACTGCGACTACTCAGACCCCCTAATTTTTCGCGATTCTGCGTCACTGAATCCAATGCAAAATCAAGAAAAAGTCACAATTTTTGCGATCCTGCAAAGTTCTTAATTTAAACACAATTTAATCTAAAAAAAAAATCTCATAAAACATCAAATTCCAAACCATAAAATCAAATTATATTTATTTTAGTTTGCAATTCATTGTTTTACATAACTTATGGACATTGCATATGCAGTGCATGAAAAATTCCATCTGACCTGCGCCCTCACAATCCTAGCATTACATGAAAAGGGGGTGGGGGGATCAGATCAGATATAGCCATCCTGTGGCGCCAATTGGAGATTGGAGATGGAGATTGGGTATCACGGATGAGGACCGCTGGACGTGACCGAATTTAAGGACATTATTTATGCTTTACATGTATGGTTGGTATTATGATGTGCGTCAAATTGATAAAGTACTTAGTTTAACTCTTTCCCTGCATTTAACAAGAGAAAACACTTCCCTGACAATCACAAGTTTTACAAAAAATCCTTGTTTTTCTTACGGTAGGGGAAGCCCTAACACATGTCCTACAGTATATGTGAGGTACTGTAATGCCACACCAGCAAAGGGAGCCCTCGCCCGTCTACTGACTCAGCTCCGCTCACTCTGCGTTCACTTCCTGTTTGTGCTGTATTTTAGCGAGAGCTCAGGCCATGCTTCCTTGAAAGTATTGCCAGTTTACCTGCCTTACCAAGTGTTGTTCCATATAATTTTTTACATTTATATATTTTTTTAATTGCAAAAAATCACAAAAACAAACGTGAAAAACTAGGGGGTCTGACTACTACGGAGGCATGAAAGGGACGTGATGGTGGAAAACAATTGGTGGAAGAAAAAAAAACTGGGTGGGAGAAAAAAAAACAGAGTAATAGGAAAACATATTTTTAAGGTTTTTGCGTTCTCTTGCAAAGATTTTGCGTTCCCTTGCAAAGATGTTTTGCGTTATCTCGCAAAACTGTTTCTCCACAAACACTTCCTGTTATATAAGAAATATGAGAAAATACTTAATGATAGGATGATAGTGGAATAGAATGGTAAAATACGGGAGAATTTCAGCAAAAACGGGAGGGTTTACATAAATAAGGTGAACAGGAAGTGTTTGTGAAGAAACATTTTTGCGATAATACGTATATGAATGGTCAGAATGGACACTATGGCTATACTAGAAGTTATAGAACTCTGGTATCTCCAGTGTTAAAGTCCATTTACTGTACACAAAATGTCAAAAAAGTGTATTCAAATATGGAAATCCATATGAATCAAGCAGTTTAATAGGTTTCCAAAGAGACAAGGTCATTTAATTCAAACTAAACCATCTTGCAGGGCAGGCTACATTTCATTTATGTTTTAAAGGTGAACATAAAGTCTCTGACAAACTAGAAAAAAGGCAGAGAGTCAGTGCACATTTCAAATCTTTGGGTGTTCTTTCACTGTCTACATTATTAATTGAATTCACATAGCACTGTAACACCTCTCACTGACTGATGAATGGTCATCTGGAGCTCCACATTTTGTTTTCTCACTTGTTGTCCCCCCCTACAGCTGCAGGCTGTCCTCACGCATGCCAGAATACTGTTGACCACCATCAGCTACCTGTTTCCTGACTGCTCTGCATTTGTCAGTGGAGGAGTTATCTGTGAATATCTGCAGGTGGCATGAGCAGGTGTTGTCCTGGTACATCTATCACGTAGAGAATAAACAGGAATTGAAACAGAATAATTCCCTGCAGAGCCACAATATTACCTGACAGTAAGAAGCTGCAGGGGATATTCTCACACTACTCCATGCCTTACTGAAGATGCAGTGAAGGGTCTGAGAGGGTCACACATGAAGGTGAAAAGACTTTTTCTAGCAGAGACAACATTGAAAAAAAAAGTGTCTTAGAAAATGCATCTTAGTACATGGTCCATGTTCTCAAACATTTAGTGGCATTTGAACCAAGTAGTTATAAGAACTCAAGTCACAAGGAAGGTCCCCCAAGAAATACATTTCTATTTTTCATGTTGCACAACATTTAAGTACAGCTTTAAAGCATTAAACTACCGTTTGTTGTCATAAAACTGATAAAGAATGTACTGTAGACATATAAGTTTTGTCATTAAAAGAATTGAATGAAATTGCCATTTTGTATGAACTCTGCTATATACAGTAAATTAATCTGCCTTGCCTTAATTCACCTATGGCAACCTCTAGTGTTACATTTCATCGAGGCCAAGAAAAGAAAACAATCTCACAGGTAAAAGTGAGGAGAGGGGTCTGGCTGCAGACTCAGTGCAGATGCAATCTGAGCTGCATCCTGCATGCAATGCTTTTTATTGCTCTCTCCTAACCCCATCCCTAACCCTATGCCTCACAGTAACATCACTAGCTCCATTAAGTGCTTCGTGTCTGACATTGCATCTCTGAAATATGCAATTTCAGCTTGCATCATAAAGTCTGCATCCAGAAACTATTGAAGGTGACAGATAAATGCACCTAACATAGCCTTCTCTATTCGCTTGTGAAGTGTGACATCACGCGAAGCGGCTTCCGGGTCCAAGCGCTCTATCAAACTGTATGAGGAGACTCATGAAATGGTAATAATAAACGTTTACAAAGCACTGTAATACTTTCGAAAATCACGATATCATGATCATGAATCACAATATATATGCACATGCCTAATATCTGATGGGCAGATAGTGATTCTTTTTTTATAAATTGTTAAAATGTTGGTATTTGTGATGCAGCAAGCCCAGAGACACTATGTACACTTTATATAAAATTCACTTTATTGTGTGATATGACTAAAGAGTGATCATAAACGAATATTTTGCCAATTCAAACGAGTGGTGGCTTGGACCCGGAAACAGTATTACATACATCCCCAGCACGTCACCACTTAACAAGCTGATGTGTAGAGCGTGAAAAACTATACAATGTGGATACTTCATCTATAAAAGTTTCTCTAGTGTGAAAGCCCATAGAGCAAATGGCTGCTTGTAAACACTAATGAAATGCATTCTGTTCACGTTGGGAAGTCTTAAACTACATTTACTCTGTCCCTGCAATTGTCACTCTGTTATTTATTTGTCAAAAGCTAAATAATTGACTACGATTTAATATTAAAATGAATACAATCAAAATTAACAATAAGATATTAAGTAACAGTAAGATATTATGAACAGGTATACCAGTGTTTATACAAAGTCTGTCTTGGGTCAAATATAAAGGTTAAATTCTGTTAATTGTATTTCCAATTCCATTTCAAAGACGTTCAGCATGTTTTCTACAAACAACAATAAGCTATTAAAAAAATCATATCAGAATTATCACTTGATTTCCAGAATTGAAATTTGGCTTCAAACTTTCACTTTCGAACAGCTTATTCGGCCACAGCAGAAAATACCGCCAATTTCTCAATTGACTGAGAAACACCAATACACTCTTTCATACACACACATATTCATACACTACTGCCAACATAGTTTCTTCAATTCACCTATATATCGCATACAGATGGCCACTGAGAATGCACGTTTCATCATCTCGTTAGCCAGCCAAGGTTGGAAGTTCCATCGTCATAATAAATAAAAATAAGGGAGAGAAAAAAACATAGCTACTGGTCAGTTTAAGATATTCCATAAAACACCTTATAGGCTAGGGGTCTTTTTTTGCTTAATGCAGTTTTCAGTGAACAAACCATAATAAAAAAACTTATGATACTATTGATGAGACAATTATGATTAGCCTATTTAATGTTCTTTGGCTTCTCCATATGTGCACTGCTATATCAGTTCAGTATGTTCACCATGTTACATAACTGCCCCCTGCTGGTCATGTCTTCCTTGTGTTAGACCATTTTGTGCTGTACCGCGGAGCACTGCAGCATTGCGTGTGGTCACGTTCATTCAATCGCACATGCTCAGTGGCCACATCTGTATCTTTAGTCTGAAGGAAACTGGAGTACCCAGAGAAAACCAGCACAGAAACACTTCCTTATCCAGCTGGGACTTGAACCAGCGATCTTCTTGCTGTGGGGTGACAGTACTAACCACTTAGCCACATTACAGACCCTGGCTTCAAACTGATTTATTAAAATAAAATGCGTTTCATGTGCCATTGACACTTGCTAATTATGATCAAATTCAAATTGGATATTGACCAAAATCTGTTTTGTTACTGACAGGCTTTAGAGATGAAGATAATGGCAGTGTGATCAAGCACGTACAATCTAAAGATTTATTTGCTGTCTCGATTTAAAACAGTGGATAAGCAGCCCATCCATCAAAAACAAACAAAGGTTGTCACTCCAAATCATTCTCAAGGGAACAGATAGTGTAACAAAGAAGCAAAAGATGGAGAATGAAACCAAGAGGAGATAAAAGTCCCCTGACAGTCCTTGGGATATTTTCTTCATAAGTTCTAAGACAATCCTGACAGCACCCCCAGAGTACCCGCTTTCACTCTTCACTGCATTTGTTTAATTGAAGCGAATGACTTGAAATGGCGCTTATCTTGTTTGGCTCTAAATGTATTCAACAGCAAGAGAGAATCACAACACATACGGTTCCAAATTCTAAGTCTGAACCGATCTTGATTTCTATAGCCAATTCTGAAAGCTAATTCCAATGCTGATTTTCTATTTATATATTTATTTATTGCTTTTAAGCAAGATGCACGAAAGAATGAGAATGAGTACACAGGTAAGATAATTGCTTTATCTTGGTTCGTCTCTACCAAACACATCTTTGCACAGCTGAAACAAATCAACAAACATTTGATGTTTGAATGTGTTTACACGTGGTATAAACTATTTGGGTCAAAGCAATGTGCTGCTTTCATAGGCTGTTGCACAAAGCCAGTAGCCAGGTTTTTACAGAGGTAATTGTTTGTTTAGATTGAGCAAACACTGAGTTTTCAGGCTCAAGAGGATGGGTTGGTTTTGATCAGGTTTCATTCTATGGTAATTTATGCTACATGGCTCACCTGCTCTGGAGCAGGTTTTATTCTGGGTTAGAGATTGCGATCCGAAACTTGACCAAATAGCTGTGAGTAGTGACATACAGTTAAGCCCAGTTTATTCATCTGCCTGGCAAATTCTGACTTGAAGTTTTTGTTCAAAGGTAAATAAAACCTGAGAAATATTTTTCCCCACAATTATGCCTCTTTTACATCATCTTATTATCTTTTGGGAGAAACCTGTGCCATTTCCAATCAAAAAACAAAAAAAAAAAACTTGCTGGTTGAATAAAATCATATTGAAGTCAGAATTTGCAAGGGGTAAATATATTAATATATAAATAATTTTGGGTTTGACTGTATATTTGATGCAAAAAAAACACACTCCCAGTCCCAGTGCCTTTAATTAACATTCCCCTTACAGAAATGTCACATGAGTTTCACAAGTGAAATTCACATGTGACCACAGCCATTCTTAGGATAGTGTGGGTCATCTTGACAAGTCTATAGTTTCCAGATGAGGTGATGTTATTCACGTGAATTCCACATGTTGGGTTTATGTGATAAAAAACATGTGAAATACATGAACTTCATGTGACTTTTCAGCAAGTGTCACATTTAAATCTAAATATATAAATTAGCTTTGATATATAAAGCTTTTAAAACGGGTGTTTTTTTTAGCTATTTGTGAACCTACTTTATTAATGATTGATTAACATTGACATAATAACATTTTCTTTACATTGTCTTCTTAATGTTTTGCTGTATCAGCTGTGTGTATTTCTGCCTTGCAGATGTTTAAATTCATTATATTTTTTATTATGATATATCTAAATCTTCAACAGAGAAATGAATTTCACTGACTCCCTAACAAGAATTGAATTTCCCTCATGAGAAGTGAATTTCACTGACTTCCTCCCTCGCTCTCTCATGTGATTGGCTGTTTACTGCATGTGTCACACTTTCAAGTGCCAGAGGTAATCCAGAGGCATTCATTAACTCTGGTTAAACCCTAAGTTAACAGAATGTTTGCATCAAGTATTTTGAAAGAACCTGATCTTAACCAGTTTGCATTTCTTTGGATTTGTCAACTCAAACTTAATCAGCAACCCAGAGTTTGTTCAACTTGTTTTGTGCAACAGTCCTCATGTAAATTCAACATTCATTCAACCCATTTTTAAAATCAGAGCTCAGTCTTAGCATCCGCAAAGACTGAAACCGATCTGCTATCAGGCAGTTCAAGGAAAGTCCAAGGCAGTCTCTCAGATGCTAAAACCTCGATTGGTTCTTTTCACCAGATTAAACTTGAAAGGTCTTGACTTGATAGGATATTTCCCAGCCAGCCAGTTCAATACTCTACTTTCCTCTTAAGGGCACACAGACATTGCTTTGCAGTTTGTGAAATGGTGGATACCAACCACCCACAGCTGGTCATAGTCAAGTTATAAAATAATGTCTCAATTAAGACACGATTGAAAGCATTGTCTTGATTTCCAAATATACTACACCACACCACTATTCACTAATACAAGTAAAAGTCAAACTTTACAATAAAAAGTTTGATCAGGTTGTTCAAATCAAATACATAAATACTTGATTAACTTGATATTTCATAGCTCAATAATTAGCTTCTACTTCCATTACTGAACTACATTTTTGCAACATTTATATGTTGTGTGAAGTATTTATCAGTATGACAAGAATGCATGCTCCTAGAAAATAAACTGACAACATCAAGCTCATATTCACATCAAGACAATTACTCTCTCTGTGGGTAGTACTAGTCACCGTTGTGATTTTAATGAAATCTTTGAACAACTCACCATTGATGCAGACTTCATTCAGTTTACACACATCTTCAAACAGACAACCTGTGGGCAAAAACAAAATATCAACATCATTGAAATGGAAAGCCATTGTGAAACTTGTGAGGAAATGCATTCAATCGGCTTAAAGCTCATCAAGTTTCTGTTGATCAATATCTGCAATAAAACCTGAATATGCAGAAAATCAGCCTTGTAAGACAGACTTCTAATTAATCAAATTTCTACAAGCTTATTATATACTTAATTTTCAAATCTTGACAATTTTCACATTTTTAAAACACAACTGTATGGCTATAATGCATGCAACCGCGATATGTTTTAGCATACAAAGTTTGTAACTTGTAATGGAGTCATTTTCACTGTGAAGTGTTTCTACATTTAGTTAGTAACGATTGTAAAGTACTCTTTAAACCTCTGGAAAAGAAAGCTTTCAGTGGAGTGGGATATATAAGACAATATACAGTATGAACATATATGCTACACATGATAAAAGTGGGTGGGGTGTGTTGGAACATTGTGATCTACTGAATTCAGTCTTTGATGGTTCCGTACAAGGAGCTGCTGGTTACCATCTCTTGACCTCAATTTAGAGAATATCACCAAACACTCAAACCTTCCTCTCAATCATCTTCAGAATCCTCAAGAATGAATCAGACAGGTCTCGCTATGACCCATGAAATGGCAGATGCATAAAAAAATAAATGGCAGAAGTTTAATTAATGTGGTAATCATGGTTTCAAGAGAAATGAAGCAGGATTAGATGCAAACACACAGACTGCTGCTGAGGCTGAATCGACCAGAACACAAACTGTGTCGCCATGGAGACGGGACTGAAAGGGAGCTCTTAGGTGACAAGAGGAAAGATTACAGAGCTTTGTACACGTGCCAATGTGTGTGTGTGTGTGTACACACACGCATAGCCAAGGGACTCTTTAGCAGCTGTCCTTTGATAAAGCACAAGGGAAAGACAAATGTCCCTGAAAGGAAGGGAAAGAGAGAGAGAGAGACTTCTTATTTTGACTTTCCTTTTTTCATTAGCACATACATTTTTATGTCGTTCACAGCTGAAAAATGTTGTAATTTTTTCTCTTTCCTCAAGACTCTGAGATCACTTTATAACCCACACAATTTCAGTCCTTCTGTAAATAAATGTACAGAAAGCCTGTATGCCCTCGCTATGCCTGTATGCCCTCGCATCTGTCAATACTGTAAAAACCATAATTCATAAAGAGGTGAAGGCTAACATCCATTATCCAAGAGTGAAGGTTTAACAAACTAGAGCAAAATAAAGTCTTCAAAATACCTCATTCTACACTCCTAAAGAGAAAGTTTCTTTATTGGCTCTGAAGGTTCCATCAAGAAACTTCAACATTAAAGCTTTTTATTCCACAAAAGTGGACATTTTATATGTTCTGTGCACTACAAAATATGGGTCTTTTAAAAACTGTTTACTTATATCAGGGGTCACCAATCTCGGTCCTGGAGTGTTCCAGCACACTGTAAAAAATACAACTTGAAAAAAGTTTCACTTGTTTGTTTGTTTGTTTGTTTGTTTGTTTGTTTGTTTGTTTGTTTGTTTGTTTGTTTGTTTGTTTGTTTGTTTGTTTGTTTGTTTGTTGGTGGTTTGGCAAAAAATCTGTAAAAATGTCTGTACAACTACATTTGACACGTTTACTTGACCTAAACCAAAAATTTCTCCATTAAGTTAAAAAGATTAGTTTTGTAAGCAAAACTTTGCAAGTTCATCCCAAAAAGCTTCTGCCTACTTCTTACTTTAAGCTGAGTTAATCTCAGGCCTCTTCACTTGAAAAAATAAAGGTTCCTGTATGTCTAACCCTAACAACATCGACAAAAATAATAGTAACACCAATACAACTATTAATGTCATTATTATTAACGACAACAACAAAATACTACTGCAATATATGGAATAAAATCACTGTCATAAATATTTCGTGCGTAAATAAAATTCATGCATCCGTAATTATAAAATCGTAAAGGAAAACGAAGCGTACTCGTAATTTTAGGAGGGTACAATTTCAAAATCTGCGATTAGAACAGACACAGATACAACATTTTCTTTGTCTGTTTGTTTATGACTGATAATTTTACGATGGGTGTACTTTACAAACACGAATTACAGTTTCACCGCGGACACGAAGTCCTGATTACGAGCACGAATCAAACAGCGACACTCCACTGTCAAAATTACGTCACCGCTGTCACAGGCAATAATATACAAGCGAGAGTCATCGATCACAATGGCGCGCCTGTTGAAGTAACTTGAAATTATTATTCATTTGTAATTTATCTTTTTTTTCATTTACCTGGTTCGTTCTACAAAAAGAAATGCTTAGCTCATATGGACTGTTAATTTGTATTTAACTGTTATGTATATATGGGCGTTTTTTCCAAATAGAATTAAAGTGAAATTTAGGCATTCAAATGCCGAAAAAGATCAAATAATAAGTCTCTAAACTCAGTAAAATCATGTAATAATAAATGGCAAATCAAATGCTCAAACCATAATTCAAACGAAGGAAGCAGTTTCTGGTTTCTCCTGATCACACACACACGGCTTGAAGCTCATGATGGACTGATTTGGACTTTAAAGACAACTCATTCACACAGACTCTTTGCTGAGTCTTGTTTTTCTCTGTTTGTCCTCCCATGTTTTGATCTTCGTCTTGCTTACGGTTATTGTTGTTTTGCCTCCTGTCCTGTTTCTAATTCTGTGTCTAATATTTGTTTTTGTTAACATTTGTCTGTATTTTATTTTTTATTTTAAATTTTTTAAATTTAATTTTAGGTCAGTGCAGCTCATGTTGAGGGAACAAGAAAGAATGAAATAAGGATTATGTTGAAAAAATTGACAGTGCAGAGTTTAGCTCCAACTTTCCTCAAAACACCTGCCTGGAAATTCCTAGTTTAGTTGATGGAGTGACCCCTGATTTATATAATGGTTTTTATAGCATTACTGGCAATGTTGCAAAATATAGCAGCACTAGAATAGTAAACATATTAGTTTAATAACTAATTTTTAATAACTGATTACTCCTAATAATTTATTTATTCTGTCTTTGCCATAAGGACAGTACATATTTACCAGTTATTTTGCAAGAAACTAGTAGTCTAACTAGATTAATTAGGTTAACTGGGCAAGTAAGATTAATTAAGCAAGTCACTGGACATAAGTGGTTTGTTCTGTAGACAATAAAAAATAAAAGTGTAGGATGGCATAAAGATACTAACAGTACTTAAACCGGCATTAATATAATGGTCAATGGAAAGGTTTCCGTTTTTTTAAAGGTCCTGTGACGTGCTTTGAAACAGCCAATAGCATTTTGCTTTATTACCGCTCTGCCAGTAAGAGTGGTTGAGCTTAAGTGCATCAAATGTGGTGTCTTGAAAGGGGCGGGGCATGTCAGACACTAGAGAGCATTTGATTGGTCATGATTTGATCAGAAACCGAAGTATAAGGTGATGTGAATAAAACCATTGATCCATTTAGGTGGAAGTGACAAACTACAAGCTTTACATGCTTATATTAGTTTTATATCTACTAAACATGGATTTTTGTTACTGTTTTGCTACACACCAGCTTATATATTTTCTAAGAATGAACAACACTGATACTAATATCTAAAAAAAAACGTTATTTTAATTTCTTGAGACCTTTAAGTCTTATTATTTTATCCTCATGAAGGTCTATTTAGCTGTTCTAATTGTTTTTGTATAGTTTTTTCAATGGTTTTGATTCAGTATCAGTATTGTAATATTCCAGGAATCAAATCAAAGTCATAATGTTGGTCTCACAATAAAACTAATCACAGCAATTCCTACCTTGAATTTTAAAAGTGTACTCATAAAATCTTGCAAACAGATTTTACAACTTTCCTCAAAACACCTGCCTGGATATTCCTAGTTTACTATAGTAAGTAAGACCTTGATGGAGTGACCCCTGATTTATATAATGCATCAGATGTAGCATGCATACATTGGCATGCTGAATCAGAAAGCCGTCTGTAATAAACGGCCTGTCAATGGTGAAGGAAGGGTTCAGGTGAAGATTCTCTCTCCATTAAGTAGTCCCACATTAAACTCCACTCTGCACAAGGTTTAAAGCTCTGTAATTACTCCTGGGCACTCAAGTCTTATCAAACCACTCGGCCTCCTTTATTAGAACTTGTCAAAATTCTCATCAGCATTTCATATTAATTACCCCCGTTCCTCACTGCAACGTCTGCCTGGATAAAACACATTCTGTCTGCTACCAAGCTCTTAAATCAGGTCGACACAACCATTTGTTATCTCAGAAGAGTGTCTGCGCACGCTGACTGGCCTGTGCTTGTTGGCTCCTGAGGTTGATTAAAAGGAAACATAATTAAAGAGTAATAGCTGAAGTCACCATGGGGAAGACAAAGGTGCTCCTGTGGCACAGCGCACTAAAGGAAAACACTTCAGCGATAGATTAACATGTTCCAATCTAAATAAAACACTTGTTTTGTGGCTGTTAGTCTTTGTCAGTGACAATACTGTATAATTAAAAGATAATATGTAAGGCATAATTGTTTTGTGGTCACTATAAGAATGTAAAGCCTTGCAAGATGATCAAGGTATTATAATGCAATGTAATTAGCTACAGGGAGAACAATTGCCTAGAGACTGTCACAATGAGACAATCAATTTTATTATAATATTTGAACTTTTTTTACATTTTCATACAGAAGTACTCATAAGCCATTTTCTATAATTGGTATGGAATGCAAAAATGATAAAGTCTGTTTTTTTAATAATAATTTCTTATACAATGAAAAAAAAAAACTGGATCACAACAAAGTAAACACTTGGTTCGCGCATCTGCCTTTGGATGCCTCTGGGACAAAGCAGCTGAATGAATGCTAAAGCTTTAAATATAAGTGAAACCATCAACAAAAGACCCCTTCTATGTTTACCAATACAAGCACAGCCGTTTAGAGCTCACTATTGGTTGATGATGTCAGAATTTACTGGTATTTTGCAATGGATGTGTGAATAGTCTTTTTCGGAAAAGTTCTGAACGTCCCTACCTGTGTGAAGAGCGCTATTTGAATTTACCGGTAAAGTCACTCCGGAAATTTTCTGGATATTGTAGGACTCAAATGGTCCATTACATGTTCAAAAATTGACGGAGACCCGACTTGAAAATTAAGAAGTTTTATTTTGATTGCAAGAAGTTAGAGAGTACAAGTTCTGCGCAGGAGAGGTGTAATATCAATTCAGCCCCCTCTATTATGATCTCCTTCAGGCTTTTTATACTGTTTTCGCACACTATCTAACCCCAACCCTATTGACTTATATGGTGTTGTCTTGACACTTTGACCATTCAGCAACCAGATAATCCTCTTCCTGGTATCTGTTATAAACAGCAGGCCTCCACCCTGCCAGTAGCAGGAAGTTGGGTTCCTCTTTCTTGTACACACATAATCACAGTTAACCCTTTAAAAGAAGAAACCCTTTATGTCTGCATTTATTAGTAAATGTTTAGCAAAAGCTAACACAATAAAAAAAAAATGCTATCCTTCAATATTTACCGCTATCACTGTGTGATCGGCAGAGGTAACTTTATGTAATGAATGAACGATGATCATATAAATAAACTGAGGTAAAAGTGATGATAAAAAGAGATGAAAGACAGGTCTAAAAGTTTAACAGTGTAAAATGCCTAGAGTTCCAGAGACCTGACATGTTATGAAAATAATTTTACAGTTAGTTGTATAGTAGTTATTTGGTGATTTACGATGTTTTTAATTTCAATGAGCCAATTTATTAATGTGTGTATTGTTTAAATAACTGAATTAATTAAAATTGCAATTAATTCATTTATTCGTTTTCCATTTTCAGTGGTCACCACAGCGGAATGAACCGCCAACTTATCCTGCATATGTTTTTTTATGTAGCGAATGACCTTCCAGCCGCAACGCAATACTGGGAAACACCTATACCCACTCATTCATCTACACTCACACACTACGACCAATTCAGCTTATTCAATTCACCTATACTAAATGTCTTTAGACTGGGGGGGAAACTGGAGCACCTGGAGGAAACCCATGCCAACATGGGGAGAACAAGCAAACTCCACACTGAAATGCCAATTGGCCCAGCTGGGATTCGAACCAACGACCTTCTTACTGTGAGGGCCACCGTGGCTCCTAAAATTAACATAAACCGATGCGTTCAACAAAAGCATGAACCATTGATTATTCACTCTGTAGCTAACAGTGGGTCTGCTTTTAAAAGTTTACAAGTTATCGATTCAAATACATTCCACTGTGGAGGAAATAAATGCAATTTAACCCAACTGGTGTTACGCTTTCAGACATAACGATTGCCCTCAGCAGTAATTTAGAAAAGGATTGTTGATTTAAGACATTCATAAAACACATTTCAATAGAGATGACAAACCCATCGGCACAAGCCCCAGCAAAAAACATAAAAATAAATAAAACTAGCCTTAAACAGACATATAATTAATTATCTTTCAAAACTTGCACTTGTGTTTGTTTAATATTTCCTTCTTCAACACCACAGGAAGCACACCAAGAGCCGAGCACATCGACTCTTCACCCTCCCTCAACCAGACGCTCCGACTGAAGCCTACAGGCTGACATCTTTATGAAGAAGCCATTTTAACCCACACATCGCCTCATTTCCCCAGAGCTTCAGTCTATGAGGATGAACAACAACAGCTCTGTTCTATAGTGATTAAAGCAGAGCGACAGAGCTGCACGCTGAAAGATGATGCAGTGAATTAGTGTTTTATTCAACCTGTGAGATTTAAACATACCTAAATCCTTGTCCTTTATGGATATCTAATGCCTTTAGTTTATAGTTTTTATGTCGGGTGCTAAAAAGCGCATGCACTCCATACTAATTCTACAGTCTTAACTAACCGGTGCCAAGTGACCTAAATTCTGAATTATTAATTCACTATAATCCATGGAGGGTATTTATGATTGGACTTGTGTAATCATTTCTTTCTTGGTATTATTGTAGAGCTTTTTAATATAGATGCAAATCAATCGAACTGTTATCTACTGTAATTACACATTCTGTTATTCTCTGCATATTCGCATGAGTTATTCCTGCATTCTAGACATACAGTAGGTAGATCAAATGAAATGAATTCGAATTTTTCTTATTAATTTTTTTGTCAGGCTTTTAATTAATAAATCATTGAAACATTCTACAGCAGCTAGAAATTATGTTTCACATAAATTAGATGGCACTAAAATGTTTTTAAATTGCGTAAATTGGACTGTGATGGAATCCGGAGCACCTGGAGGAAACCCACGCGAACTCAGGGAGAACATGCAAACTCCACATTGAAATATCAACTGACCCAGCCAGGGCTCAAACCAATGACCTTCCTTGCTGTGAGATGATTGTGCTACCCACTGTGCCACCGTGACACCCTTTAAAACATCAAATCAAACTTATTTCTTTGTTGTTCTTAAAGAATTGAGTTCACTCAACTCAAAGAAAGTTCATTTGCACTTCATAGAAATATGAAAATCTTAAAATACATAAGACTTCCCACATGACTGTACTGTACAGAGGGGAAAATGTGTGATCTAGGCGCCAAGTCTAAAGTGCATGGTACAAAAGCACTAAGGGCGTGTCCGAATCCACTTTTGCTAATTTAAGGACTGAAAAATACGCTCTGCGCCACGGCCAGTGGTGGAAAGAGTACTGAAAAATTATACTCAATTAAAAGTATATTATGTAAATATTACTCAAAGTATGAGTAAAGAGTAGCCCTTTCAAAAGTACTCAAGAGTAGTGAGTATTACGCGGTAAAAAGCTGATGCATTTACATCTAATTTGTGGATGTGTGTAAACGTGACATTCTGTAGTGCATTTAGTTTTCGCCCAGCAGGCACACAATGTCATAAGATGTTATTATTATGTTAGATTTAAGGTGTGATGTCAGGTGACCAAAATTCAATGTCTAGCCAGCGACTAAGGACAATCATATTTTGATGTCCAATAACGTCGTCAAATGATGTTGATATTTGGTTGATTTTAGGTTGTGTTAGAAAGTGACCAAAATCCAACGTCGAGCCACGTCTTAAACCAACGTCATATTGACGTCAAATACTGGCATTTATTCGTCAGGTATGGCAACCAAAATCCAACATCTGATAGACAAAGTGGTTATGTTCACACAACATCAAGCTGTAACATCATTAGATGTTGAAATTTGGTTGGTTTTAGGTTGGACGTTAGACATTAACGTCGGCCTGGTGTTGAGTTCTGACGTCAAACCGATTTTTATTTCCAAACAAGACACAATGTCCCCACGATGCTGGGATACAAGGGCAATCTGATGTCATGTTAATGTCTTGTGCCTGCTGGGTGTTTAAGGTCATTTTGGTCATCAGACAGTAAACATATGTCATCTGATCATCAGTGACATGCATCTAAACAGTCTCTGGCTCATTGTGTGTAAAGATTTTGGACATCTTCTTGGACACGCTCCACTGAGGACATCCATTAACCTACATATTTAATGTCATTTGTTAAGTGCAAAGATTTTTTCAAAACTATTTCTAAATTCAGTTCTAATTTCCAGCAAATAAATAATTGAACAATAATAATGAAATGTGGTCAAAAAACCACATTGGAGTCATTGGAGTTATGTCCAATCACACGTCATATTCTTATGCCCCATATTGTGATGCAGACATCTCCAAAACCTGACAGGTGGACAAATCTAAGCTAGCTTTAATTAAAACAAATATAAATATGCACATAATAAATACTAATAATAACATTATACAAATGCAAATTGTGATGAATAAACTGAAAAAAGCCCCCTGAGGTGAAGAAGGCATGGAGGTAATGGTTTTTATATTTATTTACAAAATAATAATTTATTTAACATTTTAATCTTGAATTCTTTTTATATGTAAAGACATTTGTGTGTTGCTGTACATTCTGTGTGTATTAAGCAATGTGTAAGCATTTGAACCTGCACAGGCGCATAAGTAATGCGCTCTGTGCTTGACCTTAGACCAGCATTCACTTAGTCAATTGCGCAGTCTATTTTAGTTCCTCAAATACCAACGCGTCAACAATGCACCCTAACACACCTCCTTTATAGACCAGCACACCCATGAGTCCACAAAGTGGCACAAATGGATTTGCTACTTTAAACAATGTGGTACAAAACATGAGAATTACTGTAGCGCTGGTCTGAAAATAGCAACATATCATGCCAAACACGTCTTGCACCTTATTACGTTGGGTGTATGATAGGGCCCAAGGAGTGTTGGTATTCAATGTTCTGTTACTGTATGTTAATATGGAGTGTCTGACCACAACAACATTTTAAAACTATACTGTTTATTTTGGATGACGCGTGAATGTAAATATATTGTTTAATTATAACATTTTTGGTGGTTACATTAGCTTATGCAAGTCTGCTTTTGCTAGTTAGCATGATAATTAATGCTGATATGATTTTCATTTAATCAAATAGTTAATTTAGTTAGTCCAGGCAAAATGTAAATAAACTTGTAATTATGAGCTTTTGTACGCTGTAAAAAAGTGCTAAGTTACATTTAACATTGTACATTTATTCATTTAATTCAATTAAATTTAACTCATGTTTATTTATATAGCACTTTTACAATGTAGATTCTGTCAAAGAAGCTTAACGTTCTAGTAAATTAAAACTGTGTCAGTCCAGTTTTCAGAGTTGAGTTGAAGTTCAATTTAGTTCAGTTCAGTGTGGCTTAATTTTCACTGCTGAAAGTCCAAACACTGAAGAGCAAATCCATTGATGTGCAGCTCCACAAGTCCCAAATCAAGCAAGCCAGTGGCGACAGTGGCGAGGAACAAACTTCACCAATTGACAAAAGTGAAGGAAAAAACCTTGAGAGAAACCAGACTCAGCTGGGCACGACAATTTGTCCTCTGGCCAAACTTTCTGTGCAAATCTGCAGTCTAGGCACCGGAGGCTGGAGGCGCTTTTATCCAAAGCGACTAACAAATAGTTCCATAGTCATTACTTTACTTAAAAAATTGGATAAGTTCATTGTTATTTTGAACTGTTAAATTCACAACTCATAGCAAATAATTCAAATAATTTCAATGCAATGGATGTACTCTCTTTTTATGCTTACGCTTTTACTCACTTTCTTTCTTCAGCACCTCATGGTTTTTTAAATGATTTATAAACTCTTTCTCAGAAATGTTATATTGCAATAAGTGGACTAAAATTCTCATCTGATTCAGGAAAGTTTCTAGATGTCGTATTCCATCAACAAACACAGAAACAGACCCGTTATCTTTCAGGGTCACTTCATCTTGAGGATGCATTTCAAACTGTGCCGATGAATGTACCTGACCTCCGTCACCTCATCTTCACTCCTCCCCAAACCACACATCACGATAACTGCCCCTCTATATATCGGCGCTCATTTCTTTAAACCATCTCCAGATCTGGATTAAACTGCCCTCTCATGGCTCTCAAATTACATAAACAACGCCACAGTAATTGCATTGTGGAAAGATTCTTTATTTGGATATTTGCAGGGTATTATAAGCCTCCGGTGTTTTCTTATGGCTATAAAAAACATGTTTTCATTGGATTTACTCCATTGGAATGGTCATGGGTATTGTTTGTCTTAATTGATTCTTAATTGAAATGTGTTTTGTAGCAGCTCTATAACTCCAAACCATTTTCTCTACTATCAAAAAAGGCATGCTGAGGTCAATTTCTCTCAAACAAAAAACATGCAAAACTTGAATTTTTGGGCTTCAAGAGCTCAAACATCTATTCTGAGCGTATAAATATATTCATCTCATTGCAGGAATGATATATAACTGTTCAGATGTGTAGCAAGCACACAAGGCATTTAATTAATAGACACTATCTCTACTCTTCCAATTACCATCAATCGTGACATGCATCAAGGACACGACTTCTTATGTTGGCTTGCTTTCAGATTCACACCGTCCCTTAGTGGATCTCACTAAAAGGGCTTTTGGCAGGTAAAGCAAAGAAGCATATCAGCAGAAGAGAGAGGATGGGGCTGGAGAGAAAGAGGAGGAGGAAATGAGGGAGGAATGGAAAAGAAGCAGTGTTGTTTTCTCCACCACACAGACAGGGTACATGACCTGAGTGTAAATGAATAGCGCATCTTTGAATAGGAGAGTTTTGTGCTCACTGAGGCTCATTAAAAAGCCACCTCAGTCAAGGTGAGGGCAAAAAAAAATAAACTTTTAAAAAACACTTCGAATAAAGCAACAGAATTTATTTGTTTAGGGGGAAAAAGAGGGCGAATAAAAGTTACAGCTCACATCTGAAAAAGGTAAGTGTAAGCATATTGCTTTGTATGTGTTAAACAACAGTTTAATTTAATAATGTTTGCTTTTTTTAATTATTGCGTTCAAGATGACACCGAATGCCTCGTAAACAGGTGTGAGCTGATTAAAAACACATTATTCACGTTTCATTTAAAGCTTCAACAATAGAAAGCTCTATTTGTAATGTATTTATAGTAAAACGGGAGGGGGGATTTCTGGAAGCAGAGCGTTAGTGTTGTGAAAACTGTTCTCATATAAGTAATCTTCTCACACCCACAAACATTATGTTCAATTTGGCCCTCCCTGCCAGGGTAAAGAGGATATATAATCTAATAAAGTTTATTAACACCAAGTGTTTACAGACTGAAACTGCTGTTACTGAAAGTCTACAGGTCGTCAGAAGAAACAATCTTGGTGATGGTGGACAAAAACAAAGTAGTAAACGCTAGCAAGGGTTTCTCAGACTCCAAATACACTGTCATGAATATTATGCCTCAAAGATTTTTCATTGTGATTAAAGGAGGCATTGGCAGGAGTTATGGACTCTATTTTGTTCCTCAGAGAAGTGCCCTTTTGGTTTCTTGTTTTGTTTTTAAGATGCTGACTGTGAATGGTGTGTATGGTAGAGAGAGCACTGATACCCTGAACCAGAATCCATCACTGATGACAACTGCAGCAGAGCATTAAAATGAAACAGCTCTACTGGTGACAAATTATTACACACTAGCAGAATGAAAACTCCTGACTGACAGCTTTTGTATATTAGATGAATGCTTGCAAGTATACATACTTGATTGTCAAATCTTAGGATATAAAAAAATAAACTGGCCACTAATCTAATCAATATAATTACACCGACCGAAATTACTGAAACTAGTAGAATTATGAGGTTATTGTACCTCAAAATAAAAGATCTGTCATCAATTACTCACTCAATTACAATTGCTCTAGAAATGTCTTTGGTATTTAAACATGAATATTTTCAATAAAGTCTGAGAGATCTCTGTTTTTTCACTAAAAGTCTACTCATCTAAAACTTCCACAAATAAAGATTAAAAATAAAATAAATAACTATTTTTTATCCATATCTTTTGATGAAATGTGAAAGCTTTTTAAAATGAACAGATTTCATTTGACCCTTTTATGGGTATAATTATTCTGTAATTAATAAATAAAGTAATAGTAACCAAATAGCAATGAAGTATTATAATAATTTAGCAATAAAATAAAAATAAAACTTACTCAACTTTCTGATTCTTCTGGCCTACTTGTGATGCATTTTTTTCAATTGTAATAACATTATTAACGGTTGCTTTTGTTAGGTCTAGTGACTAAATGTTTATGACATCTGGCGATCATTTTCTATTCACAATCATACTAAAAATACATTGATTACTACCATCATTACTTATTATGTACCAGGTTTTGAGTTCTCAGTATCTCTCTAGTGTATATGATGTATGTTGTCTCAGAGTGTAACAAGAAATCCACTGTTGTTTACATAAATGTTTTATCAAAGCATGGCTTAAGCTGCGTCCAAAAGCTTAGTCAGCTAACTTGTTGCCTCGATGGCGTGTCAGACAGTGACACAGACATCTCACAAAACTGATTTCAGACAGAATTCTGAGGCAGCATACCAATTTAATCATATACATCAAAATAGAGAGAGCTGATAATCAAGGGGATTATTAAAAACCCGTTATTGATAACGAAAAAGTAAAACATTCATTCAATGTACAGTGCTCAGCATAATTGAGTACAGCCCATTTTAAAAATGAATATTTGAATCCATTTCTCAGTGAATATAGGCAATATATTTTGGTGCATTAGAACAAAACAGATTTATTAAACAGATATATTTATTATAATAATATTTAGTCACCAACATCTTTAGAAATTGAAAGATAATACAATAAAATTCATGTAAATATTGTAAGAAATTACAAAATTTAAAGTACATTTTTCAATTTTTTTGCTTCTTCAGATTTTTCCTCTTTTTTAAATTTGTATTTAATATTTCTCTATAACATATAAATTTGGGTGTACTCATATTTGGACCATTATTGTAAGTTATTTTGTTAGATATAAGCTCCCGATTTGGTTCAGTACTTACTAATCTAATGTATATGCACAAATATAATATTTTATAGCTTCCTATTAAAAAGATGAATTGAAAAGAGAGATTTGTGAGGGGTCTACTTATATTTGCTGAACACTGTACATTTACACACAAAATGACACCCAAGCGAAGCTTCAAGATGCCATTATTATGTTTTAGTTCAGCTGTCAGAAATAAAAAAGCACAGGATTGTGGGATATCGAAGGCAATAAATGATGCAGAGAAGGATCCTCTTGACTTCTGACACAGGAGGTGATGCAGAATTTAGATTCAAACATGATGCCTTTCCGATCTTACAGCCACAGCTTTAAAACTTACTCACAGAGAAAAACTTACAAACAAAGATAATAAAATATACTTGAAACAATTTTGCTAAGTCAAATGACTTCAAATAACTACATAGTAATTACTCAAAAACTACAAAAATTGTTTTTCTATATAATGTTTTGTTAGTGAAATAAAAGCATGTTCAGTGTATAAACATTGATGAATAAAGCATGCTTGCTTAACACACAAGTAATCAATGTGGTTCATGTATGTGTGTTACACCAGCACGCTTGGGCTTCAACAAGAACCAATGAGGTTTCTTCTTTTGTCTCAATCAGGTATGGTTGATGTGTATATGTTTGCAGCAATCTCTAAAATTTGATTACACATATCTTCATCTGTAATGTGATATGAATAAAAGTCTGGTGAGTTTGGAGTAAATGATGACAGAATTAAATGAACTAACTCAACTTTTATTACTGCAAACATAGCAGTTAAAAACACAAATTCAGGCAGCAAAAATTTATCTGGAATAATTATTAATCTATATTGTAATAATGCAGCGTTTCACACAATTCCTATACATGTTGTCCCAACACAAATCAATTAAACTAAGTCGATCGCTTTTTACAAATTCAGGTCAATTGAACATAAACCAATTAAGTAGTGCCCAAAAAACCCTTAAGAATTGTGTTGTTTCAACTAATTTTAAATGCGTATTTTGAACAGGTGGTCACACTTAATTGTGATGGTCTGTTTGTTGTAAGTGATATTGCATCTACATGCCAACTAATTCTCATTAGATCATAGGTAGACTGCTAGGTTGGGGCTGGGGTTAGTTTAAGTTGACATGTCCTTGCAAAGTTTCTTATAGTCAGTTAAATGTCTGTTGAATGTCTTATAAACAGACATTAAGCAGACAGTCCACTAATACTCAAATGGACCATCAAAATAAAGCGTTACCGAACAGGCAGCAAAAGTAATTTTTGAGTGTTAAAAAACCTTAAAGCAGATTATTTATGCATTTCTTCCAATACTGGTAAGAAATAGATACATTAAAATATTTTCTTAAAGGCACATGATACACAGTCTGACACTTAAAATGGTTCTGGAATAATTGTTTATCTATATTCTTAGTTGCAGGCCCGTAGCCAGGAGGGGTTCAGGTGGTTCAAAAACCCACCCCCCCACTGAAAAGTCAAAGTCCAGAATTTGGCCCCTATATGAACTCATTTGTCCCATTTTTGCCATGATAATTTGTGAAAATAACTGATAGAAGAAGGCTTTCAGACAAATTTAATTTTTAATTATTCAAATTTACAAACTCTGACAGGATATGAGCTGGTGAGTTTGTTATTTAACATCAGGCTACAGTTTTTAATAAGTTTTTAGTTATCTAAAAACATAAAATATGTAATAATTTTTTTAATGATGTGTGATAATAAATGTTTATTTTAAAAATAAGTATTTTGTCATACTTCTTTATTTAATTTTTTATTTAAAATTCTAATCTCATAACATTATTTATAAAACTGTAATAACTTACAGTTTAAATGCACATTTCTAAATAAACACTTTGTGGTAGAATAGTATGATACGCACTTTTACAAAATTGTAATAAATATTTTTATTTGTAATGCAGCAAATATTAATGCTTAAAATGACACTAAAATACAATATTTGAACCTCATAATTTAATAGAAATTGAGGCTAACTGCAAAAAGCTCCAATTCTTGAGAAAAAAGAAACACCGCTTTCAATAGGCTGGCTACGGGCCTGCTAAATGCATTTTAGCTGTTTTATGCATTTCTTGCATGGCTGGTTTGAAATATATTCATTTAAATATTTGCTTAGCTTATTTCTATGGTTCTGCATTTCTTCAAATGTCGTAAAACACATTTTAATGGTGACTCAAGAGGACACAAAGCTATCCTAAAGGAATACAATCCTATAAAAACAATTGCCCATGAAAAATTCACTGTAATTGAAACAAAACAAAACATAATAAGCACAGTTCTCTGTGAGAGTTAAGCCTAAATTGTTGTTAGGTGGCATTTACCCAGAGCAGCCCATTTTTCAGAAACTGATAAGCATTGGATTCACGCTCATGTTGACTGCGGCACATGTCCTGTCAGGTGAGTCCAGCTGAAAGCAATTAGCCACTAGGGGGCTCCAGGCATCAACCTATCAGAATGAATTAAAGATGTGAGAGACATGGAGGGACTGGGGGAGTCAGGAATAGAGCGTGTGACCTTTTCCTCTGTCCTGCTGAATGATTTAGATGTATACATGAGAGAGAGGCAGAGAGAGCAAAGGAAATTGAGGACAGAAGATGACAGATCGGCAGAGAGAGAGAGATGTTCTTCTCAGTTTGGAGTGACGGAGAGCAGATTCTCCAGGGGGAAGAAATGGCAGTGGACACAAGCACACTCACATGACAGAGTGTCAAATCCTGAGGGAAAGATGAAGGAGAGAGAAGTGACACTCAGAAAGAGGAATGTGTGAGCGAGAGCTGCCATTCAAATTAGCCAATAAATCCATTCACATGCTCAGACATGAGCGGAAATCACTGAAGACATGAGAGGCTCACTCTGCACCAATAGCACAAGTAAACCGCCAGATGAGAGGTGTGTGTGAGACAGAAAGAGAGATAGAAACAGAAACAGTGAGAGAGAGGAATGGTTTTAATCAATTGCAATTTTTGCCCAGTGCTGAATTTAAAGGAATAATCTGAAGTTAAGCTTAATCAAAAATTACCGTTTGGGGGAAAAATGAATGGGGCCAATTTATGGAGGATTTAAAAGAAGAAAGATTTCAAATTCACAATTTATTCAAATCACTGACAATAATTATTGCTACAAAAGTCATGCGCATTATCTAGCTGTTATATTATTTTCTTACTTTTATATATTATTTATATATTTGTTTAGGCAGTGCTGATAACATCTTTCTTTCTTTCTTTCTCTCTTTCTCTCTTTCTTTCTTTCTTTCTTTCTTTCTTTCTTTCTTTCTTTCTTTCTTTCTTTCTTTCAGCCAATATTAGCCAATAATAGCCAAATGCACTACAGAATTTTACATTTTCAAACACATGCATAAATTGGATGTATACTATCTGTGCTGAACAAGCTTGGTTTGCAACAACTGCTGGACATTTGTAGACATTTGAAGCTTGTTAGTCACAGTTCAACCTGCATAATCTAATTGTCACAGAAGGTGGAATTATTTTCACAGCATAATACTCAAGAGGGGTCTGGATGCAGACCTGGTGCAGCTGCAATCTGAGCTGCATGCAATGCTCTTTAATGCGCTCACCTAATCCCAGCCCTGACCCTACCCCTCAAAGTGATGTCGATAGCTCCATTGAGTGCATTGTGTCTGACATTGCATCTCTGAGATATGCAGTCTCAGCTTGCACCATCCAGATACAATAGTACTGCTCGCTACTCACTACTCTTGAGATCTTTTAAAAGGGCTACATTTAACGTTTAATACCTTGAGTATTATTTAACAGATGCTTTTACTGTACTTGCAATGCATTTTTGGCAAGTAATACTTTTCTTGAGTATGAATTTCAGTACCCTTCTACCACCATTGCATATTCCATGATATATTTTCATAATAACGGGTCAAAATAACACACAAAAATGCTGGGTTCCACACGATTGCTTAATGCAATCTCAACACAAATTGATTCAGTTAACTTATTCGCTTTTACAAATAAAAGTGGATTGAACAAAGTAATTAAGTTGTCCCAAAAAATATCAAGAATTGTGTTGATTCAGCTTATTTTAAATAAGTAGTTTGAACAAGCACCAAAAATATTTAATGAAATTTTATTAATTCTAAATAATACACTGAATGATATCATGTTGGAGTGGAGATGTTTAGTTTTTATTTTCACTTATATAATTTTCAGAATATTAAAGTGGACACATATGTGTTTTATGCATATAAACAAGGATTTTGTACATTTAATTTAATGCAGACATTAAAATGGGACACCTTTGGCTGCTACAACTAATTTATTTATTTACTTTTAGTTTGAAAAAGGACAAATGGAATAGATTTTTTTGTGATCAACATTATGCCACAAGTAATGTGCAGACGCTAGCTTATAATGTACCCAGAATATTCCCCAAGATTCTCCTAATGTAAAAATGAATTTGCATAGAGCAGTGGTCTGAATGCCCATTAGCAACTAATGTCCTCATTAGGAAGCAAACTATTTCAGAACACCCAGGCCATAGTGCAAAATAACACCTATTAAAGTGACTCACCAAGGAGGGGAAATGTGCTAATGTTCATCTTTCAGCCAGTGTGTGCAAAAAAGGATTTCTCAGCTCACTACCAAATATTGCTACTGACAACATGTACATTCCAACTCTTCAACGTTCATGAAAACTGCAAAAGTTGTGAGTCAGCCTGGATGCGAAATGAAATAAAATGCATTGCTAGGCGTAAGTCTGGGAAACTGATGTCTACCTGTGCACTGGGCCGTGATGCATAACACTCTTGGATTAAATTTGCTGTTTGCTTTGGGTTTTCATTTCTTTTCTTCTAAACGTATATGCTAAAATGACCTGCAAAAGAAATTCACAATCTGAAAGCTCTTCAAAAAACTTTACTTTGTGAAATTACTGCTTCTATACCGTTTGTTTTTGGATACATATGTATGTGGGTCATTGGGGAATTCTAGATATTTTAAGAGCGGATTGTGGAAAACACATCTAGGTCATTAGGGAAATAATTCAAGAATTTACATAATACTTCTTCAAATGGTAGCACATAGTTTTGTTGAAGCAGCATATATGAAAATACATCAAAGCCTATTCATAGTTTCTTCACTAATACAATGAACACGGATGTGTTTTCTGATTGTGAATGCAGTTTATTGATAACCTACTATTGATGCTTGTAGGCCTTTTCTTGATGTCCTTTCAAATGTGGGCTAAAATCTGGGGTACTGTGACTCAGTTTAACCAAATGAGTGTGCTTCAGTTTCTCCCAACAGTCCAAAAACATGTAGTATATAGGTGATTTGTATAAAAGTAAATTGCCCGCAGTCTCTCTCTCTCTCTCTCTCTCTCTCTCTCTCTCTGTTTGTGTGACTTTAATGATATCTATTATGATATCTATCTCCTTATATGATATCTATCTCCTTAGATTTTTTTGCACTAATTACTCATATCTGTTAATAATGTACTGTAAAATGTAGTTATCTATTTATTTGTTCTACACTGTAAAACCCAACAGTCAACTTTATCAAATGAAGTGAATGTAGTTAACTCAAAATTGACAGAAAGTTAATTCTCCTCATTTGAAAAGAGTTTTAAAGTCAGTGTTAGAGGTAATGAGTTAATTAAATACCTCATTACTTCAACTTAAATGGAGTAAGTTCACAGTACTCATTTAGATTTGTTTTTTTAACTTAAATGGTTTGTTGCAATCAGTTTCCTGAAATGGTTTAAGTTGCCTTAACTTTTTGGGTTTTGCAATGTAAATATCTTGTTATTTATATACTTTGAAACATAACAGGCTCTTTGTGATTCTTTGGATGCTATAATCATTTAATCTCTATCAGTCACTCAAAATAAAATAATTGTCAATCTGTGTGTATGTTAATGGTTGTCAAGAATGTTTTTAACTGTATAATGAACGCCAATGGGGTCCATAATGACACAGCATTTCAATAGCTTTCATATTATGACATTTGTGCTCATGGGTTTTTGAAAGTCATTAGCTATAAAGCTTGTTGTTGGCATTTTGTCAGTCTTTTTCTGTCTTTTTTTTTTTAGAGTTTAGGTTTTTGGCCAAAAACAGGATAGCGTGTATATTTATTTCCTATTTTTGCAAATGAATTTTAAAGATTACTACAACGTATCATAAAAGATAATGGGGTCCAAAATAACATAGAATCTCACTGTATTTAAGTGTACAACTTTTGTGTTTCATAGATGGAAGTGATACATTTTTGAAAGGATACGAGATTGAATAATGAATGACATAATTTTATATATATATATATATATATATATATATATATATATATATATATATATATATATATATATATATATATATATATATAATTTAAAAAAAAAATTTTTTTATGTAAATTATATGATAATAGCTAATATATATATATATACATATATATATATATATATATATATATATATATATATATATATATATATATATATATATATATACATATATATACATTTATACATATATATATATATACATATATATACATTTATACATATATATATATATATACATATATATACATTTATACATATATATATATATATATATATATATATATATATATATATATATATATATATATATATATATATATATATATATATATTTTTTTTTTTTTTTTTTTTTTTTTTTTTTTTTTTTTTTTTTATGTAAATTATATAATAATAGCTAATAGCTAACTAGCTTTAACATATCCCTAACAATATTGAATATGTAGTTGCAGTTTTTTTTTTATAATTGAGATTTATCGACTGTTAATAGACTGTAGACAAGTTAGGGTGACATATATTTCAGTTTTTGCAAATGAAATATGAAGCTCTAAGGGGTACAGTTCATTCAAGAGGTTGTTTATAATTGGTTTTGATCATCCAAAAAGGCAGAGAATCTCACTGTCTTTCATAGTATGACTTTAGTCTTCCATTGATGGAATTTATTGTAATAACAAGAGGATGAATCAATGTCATTCAATTTACATTATATGACTTTTTAAAACTGTTACATCTTCCCATAGTAAGGTATATGCAGTTGCAGTTTTGTTTGTTATTTCATGCCGGTTATTGCTTTTGACCAAATAATGAAAGCCAGTGGTGCCTAAAGTCACGCTGTCTTTCATTGTATGACTTTCCTGGAATGACATGAATAAATGTTTGTTTTTTTAAATGTAAATTGCAGAATAATATTTGTTTTATTATAAGAAATAGCTTTTAAACTGTTACGGTTCAAATCCCTCTTTTCAATTATAAATATGTAGCTGCTGTTTTTGTTTATTTTCCTTCATTCATTTTCCTTCGGCTTAGTTCCTTATTCATCAAGGGTCCCCACAGCGGAATGAATGCCAACTATTCTGGCACACACAGGTAAAACACAACTAATCCAGCAAATGTTTTATGCAGCGGATGCCCTTCCAGCTGCAACCCAGTACTGGAAAACATCCATACTCTCACAATTTTGTTTACCCATTTCACCTGTACCGCATATCTTTTGGACTGTGGAGGAAACCGGCGCACCCGGAGGAAACCCACACAAACACGGGGAGAACAGGCAAACTCTACACAGAAATGCCAAATTGCCCAGCCAGGACTTCAACCAGCAACCTTCTTGCTGTGAGGTGACAGTGCTAACTACTGAGCCACCGAACTGCCCTGTTTGTTATTTTATAGTAATAAATGCTGTTTGTTTAATTATTATTAATTTTTACTTGTAGTTTTGACACTGACATGTATATTTTAAAACTGGAAATCCAAAATTTGCAGATCAAAAGGTCTGGTTTTGGAAAGCACACATGAATTGACAGCGGGTGGGAGGCAATAGTGATGGATTACATGATGAATGAGATTTGCCAAGATCTAAAAAGTCACTGATTATTTACACAATCAGTAAAATAGCTAATTATGTCGCAGATGATATATGAGAGCATTAGCTGCAGACACAGACACACACATGAATAATGGCAGCCTGTTTTATACCTGTGTGTGCCAGAATGCCAGACACCGCGGGGTGCTAAAAGGATGCTGAGAGACACTCACAGATAACAGCTTGTGTCTGCACACATAAGCAGAAAGGAGGACTTTCTTTCCATCTCCCACTCCAACAAAGACAGACGACAAGACCACACGCAGATACAAAAGCTCATCTAACACAAAAAAAGCACAGGATGACAGACACGTTCAGCTCAAGCGCTGCTTCAGAAACAATCACATTTCATACTGAGACGATTAGCAGTGACACTCAAAGCTTCATGAGGCTCTAACCACACTTTCATTGAGGAACAGCCAATAAACACAGATGCAGCAAATGGGAGCGTTTACTGAAGAGCCTTTTATGACCTTCATGTTGTTTTCAAACTTGTAAAAGCTCAATTATCAAGAATGTTTAAACTGGTTTTGTCCAAATAATGAGCGCCAATGGGGTCCAAAACAACACTTTTTAATCAATCAATCAAGACAATACTGTATGTACATCACATATGAAGCTAGAGAACAGGGAAAATCCCAATTCTATTTTTGTACCCCTACCGCTTCACCCCTAAAACAGAGGTAAAGGACTTAAAATTTACCCCTAAGAAATGGAACAGCACTACAAGACCCACACATGCCATCATAAGTCATCACGAACTCTTACTTCACATGAGACCTGCTGTAGTTATTCATCAGGAAATCCCAGAAAGCAACAATATCATGTTATCATAACAATATAATGTGGCAATAAGCTCGTAATTGTACAGTGTATTTAAACCATTGCCATATTCATCTTTGTAAACACACGAAAACAACATTAACGTTATACCGGACACTGTTAAAAAGGTCATTCCCAGCCACTAGACTTTTCTGACAGGGTATTTGAGTGTGAAAGTATGTTGTGGGACTATACAGGAGTTATTATTATGGATTATAGAAAACTTTAGCGTGTTTTTTAATCGTTATTTTATTAAAGCATGACTGTAAACATGAACACTGTTATGAATGTATTAAAACATATGCTTGTTTGTTGTAAAAATTCTTAATAACGACAAAAAAATACTTAAATTTGTGCATCTCCTGACTCACATGTGCAGCCATGTTGCTGTTGTACATGGTGTATTTCTGAGAAAGTCCTGGAAAATCTCAGTTTCAAGGGCTATCTAACCCTTCCCCTTAGTCCTACGCTTTCAAGCTAAAGACTCCCTGAACATTTCACGTGAACTTGCAAAACGAGGTGTAGGGGTAAGGGGAAAGGCTAATGTTGTGTTCACACCACACGCGGATGTAGTGTCAAGCGCGAGTGATTTACATGTTAAGTCAATGCAAAGATACAAATAGACATCCTGCGGTGCAATTCACATGAATGAGGTGTCGTGAATAAAACGGCGCAAGTTGAGCATTTTGAGCGTTTGACGTTTTCGCATAATCGCTTGAGTTGAATAATCTGAACTTCAGCGAACATTTGAGCTGTGTTAACCAATCATGAGCTTGCTCCTGTAGAGGAGTGATTATGACATAGTGCCTGTTGTTGGTGTCCTGACAACAGTTCATCAATCTGGGTTTGGCTCAGTCGGAAGCACCGCTAAAAGCCTCCATCATCCAGGTTAAGTTTCTGGAGGAGTTGATGAACTCACAGAGCTGGGTGCACCTCTGAAAGGATCTAGTGCACTCAGACATGGTGCCAAACGAATATACGCTGTTTTTAGCCTTCCTAAAGCACATAAACACAGTTATTCTCTCAATAAAAACCATGTTAGCCATTTAGCAACGAAACTAGAGTCACCAGGCAGACGCCCTGCCCATGATGCAAATCCGCGTCTATTGTAAAGTGAATTTGACGCACAAATGAAGGAAAAATTGACGCACGAATGAAGCGACTAAATTTAAAACATCTATTTATGATTTATTCACGTGTTCCGCTTCTGGTGTGAACACAGCATAAGGGGTAAAACTGGAATTTGGCCTAAGGGACCGCTTGAGTAACGTTAGTCTCAGGATCAGATTTATTAGGTATGGGTTCAATTATTCAATATTTATTTTATTCTAGAAAGTTCTGATAATTTTTTTACTAAATTTATAAAGCATTCTTCCCAGAAAATGAGAATTGGTCATAAGGTCGCAAGTTCTATCATTACAAACATAGTTCGTTAATTTGGTGTTTCTCAAATCCATTGATCCAACGAACATTCGCAAACTGGGTCGCAAACTTCTAACTACACCTCTAGTAAGGTAGAATCATAGTTCCTGGCTGGTTCTTTTCCCTATTAGCCCCCATATGCCCTATTCCTTAAGAACATTACAACAATTGTTCAATTGTTCTCGGAATGATTAACAAAAAAAAAACAAAAAAAAAAAACAATAAAGCCACCTCTCTTAAATGTAATTTGCTATCAAAGTATTTCTACAGTTCAGTTTGAGCGATATTCATATTGACAACTGCACTCCTTTCGTAGTGCACTTTGAAATCATTTATGGCATTTTGATAATTCATTCACGAGTGAAGTTGTTGTTTGTGAAACACACCCCAGAAAAGCAAATGTTTCTTTTGGTTGTTTTTCTTGGCATAATCAGGGATACATATTCCACAAATGGAAGTTTAAAAATTGGTCTTGTGTTTTTCTCAACTAATTTTAAATCTAAGTTTAATCCATGTAAATTACCACTTGACATTTATGGGTTGAAAACATTTAGAATTTCATGGTCAGTTTGTACATTACCATGATACACTAAATACATAGCGACTTTAAAACTTGAGGAATTAGCCTGTAGTTATATTTACTGTGAATTACAGCAAACTCTAATTGAGAGAGAATATATCACACTTGTATTTCCATTGGCTCAGGTTGAATTTGGAATCATTTGAAAACATGCAGTTACAGTAACTGGAAAATGAACAGCAGGCTGCATCAACTAATTACTTCAAATGAATATTGAACAGTATCTTTAGGCTACCATTCACCAATTGTTTATTTATTGTTGTAGTTATCTCAAATGGAGATTTGATTGTTGCTGTTTATTTGCTAATCTTGTCTAATTATCATTTAAATATCAATTAAAATGCAACAGCAAATGTGCAAGGCCATAGGCTTCACCATGAGATAAGCGTGATGAGAGCCAGACAGTGAATTCAGGCAGACTGTCCACATCACCTCACATTATCTCTTCTTTCTTTGAACCAACCTGACAGCGGCTTTATTACAGACACTGAGAAGCTGAACCTCACAGGGCTCAGAGAAATAATCTCTCTTTTAAACAGCCCTCAGTGAATGCCTTGGATGAGATATGGAGACAGAGGTAGATAATGAATTATTTAATATAAACTGACTGAGATAAATGACCAGGTGTCACGTCTGTCGCAAAACTGTGTCCATTTATCCGTTTATTCTGATTTACAGTAGCCTATAAATAGCTTCGGGCTGGCCATTAGCTGAGGTCACGGTGCAATTTATTATTATTTAATCAAGACTTTGAGCACACAAACTTTCCACTAATGCTGCAATGGTCATTTTATGTAAATATAAACATTTAGTTAACACTTTATTTTAAGGGGAGGCTTATTCACGAGTATGCATTAGTTAAGCTTGACACATGAGTAATTAATGGTTAATTAAACATATAAGGGGATATTAACTGTTATTTTATTAATCTATCAAATAAAACATAATAAATTTAAGGATCTACATTGAAGTAGTACTTAATGATTAAGTACAATGTATAAAAACTTAGAACTTGCAACGATTTCCTGTACAGCATATAGTTCCTGTGCATTTCTGCATATTTTCCTTATTACACTATTTTAAGAACTGTAAATTAAACATAGTTATAGTTTAATACATTTAGTTACTAGTAATTTCAGATTTGTTTACCCACTAAAACTGCGTTGACATGGATTAGTTACATTTAGTGGCGATTCAATGTTCTCTGATATCTACATAGTAGGTATGTGGCTTAGGGAAGTGCCAAAAGTCTCCAGAAATGGTTTTATGCGCTCATTTATAATGACAGGAATAGATCATATGCATTTCATTGTTCTTCTTTGCTATGTCTTTAAAATAAAAACTTTTATTTTACCAGTGTTTTCAATAGATTCTCAGTGCTCAGTGGTTGCTCCTGACAGTGTTTAAATTTAAATGATATTTCGTTTCATTTTACACATTTAAATGAATGTTGAGCTCTATTTAACAGACTGTATTTTGATTAAATTACATTATTGATGCTGTAAAAGGAATCTTATAAAATCACATTTCACAGAAAGATTTTCACTTTCATTTCATTTTCATTACTGAAAAACATTTCAGCGTATATGGCCCATTACCTAAAGAATGAAAGGGTTTCAAGTTTTAAGCATATATGGTAGGGTTGTGAATATTAATGAGCTCTGCAGCTCGTGTCAATACCTGATGCTCACATTCTGAAACACACACATGCAAAATACTCATACTTCAGTTGACAAAAAATATTGGTAACACTTGATTTTGATGGTCCATTTCAGTATTGGTAGACTGTCTGCTTAATATCTGCTGATACTGCTCCTTTAACTGACTATAAGAAACTTTGCAAGTACATGTCAACTTACACTAACCATAACCCCAACCCAGTCTACCTATAATCTAATGAGAATTAGTTGGCATGCAGATGCATTGTAACTAAATTCAACAAACAGACCATCTGACAATTAAGTGTGACCAAAATAATTGTACTAATTGAGTAGATACCTTGTCAACTATCATTTCAACTGAAGTGATTGAGAGGTTTATTTTAGCTAGAAGGAGTGAGCTATCTTTATGCCACTAGAGAAACCTATTCTGCTCTAGAGTTGTGCTTTGAATTAAATATAGGCTAAATTAATATTTATACTCGACAGAAGGGACAGATAGAGATGTATTTAGTGTTAAAGTGTGTTGCCTCATTACAAACATGCATGAACTTTAAAATATGCAAATTCAACTAACAGGAGATACAGAACTTATGCCTTTTCAGTGGCGAATGAATGTATAATCCGTATATCCTGCATTTTGCAGTGCTGTGGAAACTGTGTGGTCATGCATAGCATGGCTGCCTGCTTTCTATTTTTTAGTCCCCCTGCCTTTTTCACTTTCAAAATAAGAGTCCCACATATATAGTATGTTTATTACAAGCTATATTTATTAAAACTTAGAAATAGGGAAAAAAATATAATTGTTGTAATATCACTAAAAACATGGTAGCCAATCACTTGGTCATGCATATTGATGATCCCATGTGAACTGTCAGAGACTGTTTTGTTCCGACTGGCCTGTATTTCACCAGGATTTAATACTCTCAGGATTTACATGAGACCAAGGAAACAATGGTGTTTGAGGCTGATGGTGTGGCATTCCCATGTACTGGACTCTTAAGTATTCAGCTATACATAGGTATATCCAGTAGACATGGGACGATAACGGTTTTCAAGGTATACCGTGGTTTGGAAAAGTCAAGGTTTTAAAACCGCCAACATTTTCTGCTATAACTATCCTATATGGGTAAGATTTTTATTTATGTTGTTATTTATGTGTATGTAAACAACAATTTTCCTCAAGTGCTGTCAATTGCGCTTAACTTGTGCAGAATTGCAATATTCAATAAAGTCAGTATACAGTGAGTGAAGAGTCAGCTCTTCTCCGATGCGTTTCTGTGTCTCCTCGCACTCCAAGAGTGTCAGACGTAAGAGATTTCATTCACCTCAAACACGCAAGCATCAGAGATTCAGCGTGAGCCATAAATAAAATCTTCTGTTAAAACAGATCAGTCTGAATCTCTGCTGTTTCCTGCAACAACTCCCACGCTGCCCGTCACCTCATGAAGCAGATCACCAGCTCCTATATCATCTTCATTATCTGATGTAAACAGTGCACAGGGGAACTTATTAAAAATAACTACATGCTTCCGTGTGTGTATGTAGATGCACTGTGTATTAAGACATATAACTAGAAGTCTATAACAAAAGAAGAAGGTTTCTGGAAGTCAGAGGATTTGCACATCTCACAGGACAGGTCTGACTTACTTTAAGTCTCTGATTCCTGTCCAACAAAACCAGCACTGCACTTTCCAGGTCAGTGGATGATTACACTGTTTAGAAACGAAGAATATTTGAGACAAGCCTGTGGGTAAAGGCTTGTCTTTTCGGCTTAGTCCCTTTATTAATCTGGGGTCACCACAGTGGAATGAACCACCAATTTATCCAGTATATGTTTTATGCAGCGGATGTCCTTCCAGCCGCAAGCCATCACTGGGAAACATCCATACACTCATTCACAAACACACTATACACTACAGACAATTTAGCTTACCAAATTCACCTATACCACGTTTTAGTACAAATATATAATTTTAAATACTATGGAAGTCAACATTTTTCGTGTTAATGGAAGTCAACATTTTTCGTTCAACAGAAGAAAAAAACAATCTTAAACAAGTGGAGGACTATTAAATGATGACAGATTTATTTTTAAATATGAGAAACTATCCCTTTAATGCACAGGTGTCAGACTCTGCTCTGCACACTTTAGTTCCAACCCTAATTAAACACACATGATCAAACTAATTGAGTCCTTCAGGCTTGTTTGAAATCTACAGGCAAGTGTGTTGAAGCAGGGTTGGAACTAAACTGTGCAGGGCTGCGGCCCTCCAGGATATGAGTTTGACACCCACTGCTTTAATGCTATATAAATAAAGATCCACTGAATTATGTAAAGCTGATAAAATATGTCCATTATGGCCATGAAACATTAACATATGTTAACATCATTTGAAAGAAGTCTCTTCTGCTCTTCAAGCTGTTTTTTTTTTTCAAAAATAAAACAAAAATAGTCGTTTTCTGCAAATATGTTTGAAAAAGTAATTAACAAATGTGACTAAAAACTTACATTTCAGCATCAATACTTTTTTTTTTTTAAATTGCATTTATACAGCATAAATCAGTCCAAGGCACTTGATAGATGGGGAAAAAATATTTGTGTGTATATATATATATATATATATATAGTTGGCATTTCTGTGTTTCTGAGTTTGCATGTTCTCCCCATGATCGCGTGGGTTTTCTCCAGGTACTCCGGTGTTCCCCCAGTCCAAAGACATCCGGTACAGGTGAATTGAATAAACTAAATTGCCCATAGTGTATATGTGTGTGTTTGGGTGTATCCCAGTACTGTTTGCAGCTGAAAGGATATCCGCTGCATATAACATTTGCTGAAATAGTTGGTGGTTCATTTCGCTGTTCATTTCGCACCGACAGGTTATTTGAGTTTCCCCAGAGCACTTTTTGTTTGTTTTTTTGCATTTATACTGCATTTGAAATGTTAAAATCACAGGAATACATTACATTTTAAAATCTATCCATATCTGAATTCAAAACAATAATTTGCAACATTATTTTTATAGTATGTTTTGTTAAATAAATGTAGCCTTGAGCAAATGAGACCTTCTTCAAAAGCATTACATTTTATTGTTTCTGAACTTTTTAAGGTGGTGTATTTTCACACAGAACAAATGTTAAAAAATATTTGAGAAAATTAAGAAAAAGAAAAACAATCAGTATGAAGGTGCCATGATATATAATCGTCCAACAGACTGTTTGGAGATGCTTAACTGGCCTATTTATCAGAGCTTCAGAGATCTCGCTCATGTCAGACTCTGCCAAGCTCATATGCCAGACACAGAGACTGCCTGCCTGCCCGTCTGTAATGATGATTTGTTCTCCAACCACAGCTCAACAACAATCATCCTGAGCAAACACAGCTGAGTTCTTGCAAATCATTCAGCAACACTTTATGGATGCTGGAAAAACTTCAGAAGCAGCCACACAGCTTGTAAACAACTAACTCAACCCTCAAGAGTATGTAAACACTAATGTAAATGATTCCTAACAGAATATTTAAAATCATCCTACTGTACAACTGCAGCTCTGAAAAAGTTGGGACAGTTTGTGAAATGTCATGAAATCAGGATGTGATTGGTTCGTTTTCTATCATTTTGGAGAAATGAAAACATGATTAAAACAAACCTGAAATGTATAGTAAACATATTTTGATGGCTGTAACACCCTGAAAAAGGAAAGAAGCAAACTAAAATTGAAAAGATATCGAATTCAATGTAAAATATATCCCGATTAAACAATTTTGAAACGTTCACAATAAGCAGATGAACTGATAATACACAGGTACTCAATGTTTTCGTATTTTACTAACTGTCAACTTTTACATTTTTTAAACACATCCAGTGAATAAGTTTAGAACAAGATTTCTGGAAACACTTTAGATTTAGTACCAATTACCGGCCTAGTAAGACACTGGCTGTTTGTTAATACTTCTATTAATATTAATGTACGATTAGTACATATTCTGCATCTTGTTCTAAACCTAAATCCAACCATAACGCTGACAACTATTAATAAGCAGCAAAAGAAGATGTTTTTTTAAACTAAAATCATAGTTGATGGTTTATTAACAGCAAGAATTGTGCCTTAAAATAAAGTGTGACCAGATTTCTGCTTTACATTTTCAGTATTGTTGTATTATACAGCACACAAAAGTAAAAAGTAGTGCTGTCAAATGATTTGTCGCATCCAAAATAAAAGTTTACAAAATATATTTGAATGTACCCTGTATATTTTTGTGTACGAGCAATTCCATGTAAATGTCAACATTGCCATGATTTTTTTACACCAAAATAGTGAATATATATATATATCTATATATATATATATATATATATATATATATATATATATATATATATCATTAAAGGGCACATAGTTTACTTCTTTTTTATGATTTAATATTAATATTATGGTTCTTCTGAGTGTGCCAGTTTAGGTTCAGTTTAAAACACAATTCAGATTTTTTTATTATAATGTGTTAAAAAGTGTCATGTTGGGGGCGTGTCCACAGTTTGCTGATTTATGGGTGTGTTGCTTCACATGTAAATTAGTTTCGGCTTCCCGCCCAACGTAACAAGGGTGTGGGGCCATGAGCTCACCCGCTCTGCGTTTGCAACAGAGTCTGACAGGCAGACGGAGAAGAAGAGAGAGGATCACCATTCAGTCGTACATGTACGACTCTGACACAGACCAAGCAGAGAGTACAAAATCATTTGTGTCTTTGTACAGTTTTACAGCCAACTGTGTGCTAGTTTCAAGTGCCGAGCTTGTATACAGAAACTAATAACCACGCACACTGAATTAACTTTGACTGAGGCACCGAATGCCCCGCTCGAAGCCGCGACACGGCACACCAGACACTCTCTGTGGCGCACCAGAAGCATGAAGTGTCCGGATTCGTCGCACCACGCATTTTTGAATTCTAAACATAGGTTTCTGCAACGGTCCGCTGCGCCCAGGCGTCGACTTGAGTGTACCCTGATAGAAACCTATGTTTAGAATTCTAAAACGCATGCTAGTTAAGATCACAGGGAGCTTCTGGGATCGCGAGAAATGCAAACGGCTGAAGTATAAGGTAGACTCAATGAGAAGTACACGTTTGCAAACCTACCTGAAGATACAACCAGTAATTCAGATTAGAGCGATAATGTGGAGAATATTGATCTTGTGTTGAGCCCAATGAGCCTTGCATCTAAAAATAGAGCTAGGGTGTTCCTTTAGTGATATTGCTTCGACTCGCGCCGAAAATGGCGGACGTGAATTAACAAACTGAGGATAGGATGCCAATCAATATTGCCAATCAATATTGGTGGGCGGGGGGACCGCTCTCCTACGTCAAGTAGCGGTCGATTTGAAAACAGCTCCAATTGGTCCACTGTTTATGTTGTTAAATTGAAAAAAAAAAAAGCACTGGGTGTGCTTATATCACCCCAATATGACGGTCTATACACCATACATGCACATGTCTGTCCAAACAGCTTAAAAAGTAGATTTTTTACCATAGGTGCCCTTTAAAGTCAGAATTATTAGCCCCCCTTTGAATTTTTTTTTTCATTTTTAAATATTTCCCAAATGATGTTTAACAGAGCAAGGAAATTTTCACAGTCTGATACTATTTTTTCCACTGGAGAAAGTCTTATTTGTTTTATCGTTTAATTTTTTAAAAAGCATTTTAAGGTCAATATTATTAGCCCCTTTAAGCTAATGTTTTTTTTCGATAGTCTACAGAACAAACCATCATTATACAATATAATTAGGCTGGTATACATTTACATTACCATATAATTAGACCTATCTATCTATCTATCTATCTATCTATCTATCTATCTATCTATCTATCTATCTATATCTATATATATGTATGTATATATATACACACCATACAATATAATTAGGCTGGTATACGTATAATTAATTACTTTGACCTGCCTAGTTAAGTCTTTAAATGTCACTTTAAGCTGTATAGAAATGTCTTGAAAAATATCTAGTCAAATATTATTTACTGTCATCATGGCAAAGATAAAATAAATCAGTTATTAGAAATGAGATTGCTATTTTCTTTTCCCATAACTCTGTGTTTAGTTGTTTTAGAAAATATAAACAGATGTTTTAATATAATATTAACATGTAGTTTCTGTAAACTACATTCTGTGAATTTATGTTTTAGGATTTTACTTCAAATGTTACATCCATAATGCTGGATTTGCTCATTTATTCAATTCACCTTTATTTGTATAGCGCGTTTACAATGTAGATTGTGTCAAAGCAGCTTCACATAAAAGATCATAGTGAATTAAAAAAGTGTAGATCAGTTTTCAGAGTTTAAGTTCAGTTCAGTTCAGTTCAGTTCAGTGTGGTTTAATATTCACTACTGAGTCCAAACACTGAAGAGCAAATCCATTGATGCGCAGCTCTACAGATCTCAAACCCTGCAAGCCAGTGGCAACATCGATGAGGAAAAAACATCACCAATTGGTGAAAGTGAAGAATTAAAAAAAGAATTAATAAATATATGCATGACTATATTGTATAAAATATTTGTGTACTTTTGTATTTTATGTACAGTAAATGCATCCATTTATGCATGTACAGTGCTCAGCATAATTGAGTACAGCATATTTTGAAAATTATTATTTTTATCCATTTCTCAGTGAATATAGGCAATGTATTTTGGCGCAAAACAGATTTATTAAACAGATATATTTATTAAAGTAATATTTTATTCATCTAACATATTTAGAAATAATAATACAATTAAATTTAAGGAAAATATAGAAAAAAAGATTTTACAACCTACAAAATTTCAACAAAATTTTTTAATTTTTTGCTGCTTCTGATTTTTCCTCTTTTTAAAATTTGTATTTAATATTTTTCTATAACATAAATTTAGGTGTACTAGTTTTTGAACCGTTATTTTGTTAGATAAGCTCCAGATTTGGCTTCAGATCTGACTAATCTAATGTATATGCGCAAATATAATATTGTATAGCTTCCTATTAAAAAGATGAATTTAAAAGAGAGATTTGTGAGGGGTGTACTCATATATGCTGAGCGCTGTATTATACACATAATACAAACTTTTATCATGGATGTGATTAATCGCGATTAATCGTTTGAAAGCATTAGTAAAATGCAATGCAAATGCAATTCTAACATGACGCAGACCAGATTTAAACCTGCGTCTGCTTGAGCACATGCAACAGCCCCTGTGCCACAGCTCTGGTTCATAACAAGATTTTAATGTATATGAAAACAAAGGCAAACCAGCCCAAGGCTTTGAAGACTCTAATTCAAGATAAAGTTAGCAGTCGCTCGCATTTTCAATGATCAAAGCTCTCTCGGGCTCCATGTTTGAATGAACTGGTTCATGGAGCGTGTAGAGCTGTATCTGTTTACAGCTCTGGTCGGTTCTTCCCAGCTGAGGCTGGCTCTTGCTCTTGCTATCGCTCTCGGCCTGTGCCTTTGAAAGATGAAGCCTGCCAAGACGCTTTAATGAACCATAACGCGATTATGTAATCCACTGTCAGAGGAGAGCACTAGAACCATCTCCCATTCGACTATAGCAGCCCTATATGTATGCTCTACCATGCTCGCAGAAACAAAGCTCTGAGGTAATCATCCTAAAGCACACACACATATAAAACATTTTTAAATATAAAACAAGATGCTTGATCAGCATATTTTGATGCTGCTGGAGCAACTACCATAGTTCCAGCCCTAATCCACATCATTAACTAATGCTAATATGCGCTGTTATTTCTGCTGTGCATTTTACATGGAAATACGAAATCTGAAAGTTCACATTTAATTCAGAGTTCCTTGTAATAGTTTGTAAAATTCACTGGCAAATTCTGAATGAAAATGTACACACATTTAGTTTTTAGGAGTAACAATTTCAGACTTGAAGGGAACACAAAAACAGTTCATTCTCTACAGGTAAACTTAATGAGACCAGACAAGTTTTATTTGCAATGCTGTAAATGATGAATATAAAAGTATGTACCAATCGGTGGTAATTAATTTCACATAAAAACAGAAAGAAGTGATTTAGAAGGAAAAAAAACCTTCCAAACACTGCTTCGGGAAAATAACTTTTACCGCATCTTACTGTTCCTTTTCAGTATTTTTGTCATTTTCCAGATCATCTTAGTTTCATAAGCTTCATGTGATGTAAAAAGTTGTTTTTACTATGAGATTAATCAAAATAAAGTAAATTAAAATGATTAAAAGTGTTTTTTTTTTCCTCATCTCGAATTTCTCTTTAGAATCTTTAGATATTATTTTAGTTTAGACTTTTCTGACTTTGACTGTAGAAAATGAATTAAGGCCTTGCAGAAAAACTGCAAAATCTTATGAAGTGTATTCTTTTTCCCCCATTGGACAAGCTGCCATAACTCTAAAGGAACTATTTTTGCACTTTTATTTATTTCTTGGTGTAAAATGGAGAGGCTAAGTTGATCTCTAACATCCTAAAAAGCTGATTGGTTGATGAGGAGAGCAACAATGTTGATTTAGGAGCATGTGACCCAGAAGCACATCAGTAATGTGATGTAGAAACCCATAATTAATGGGCCAGCGTTTGATGCTATCATGCTGTTAACTGTTCAGCTGGACACATTCATAAACGATCTGCGAATTTGCATAAAAAACCAAACACGAGGCTCTGCGCATCAAACCGCCGCTCTTATTAACCGTAATATTGACGCTAAAGTAAAGTGCAAGACAACACACGAGTTGTGTTTTTTTCTACACGTTAAGATCGACTAGCATCAGTCAGTGGGCGTCACGCTGAACTAACTTACCGAATCTCCTGTCGGCGATGGAAACGGCGAGCGCGTGGACGGACAGAGAGGCGAGGAGCAGCGCGCGCACACGAGCCATCCTGCTCATCGAGCCCAGCACAGCTCAGCTCCCGTTAATTCGGCATAGCGGCTCTCTCGGGTTTCAGGGGTGCTGTGATTAGAGCAGAAGTGGGTCAGAGGCAGTGAGATGACTGATGCTCCGGTACCCTGTGTCCTGTACTCAACTCTAAAGGGGCGCGAGGCGCGTTCAGCACCACGGTCAGCGCCCCGCCTCGGCTGATGACGTCACCATCTACACGCGCTTCCGCAGCTGATTGAGACACTTCTGCGCGCTCAGTTTTATTTAGTTTAAGGAGACGTATCTTATCTTGTGTATCTTATCGGACAGTGGAGGTTGATAACATGTCAGAGCAGTTATTTTGCTCAAAGGTTTTGCCACCTACCGAAACACGGGTATATGATTCACTTAATAATCAGTGCACTACAATACTAAACAAAACTATCACTGATCAACAAGCACGTCAAAGTTATACTACGTAATCTAGAATATACGAAACAGCCTCTATACATACTATTGAAATCAGAAAAAGTTAAAGGAACTATAGGGTGATTTTTAAAAGTTTGACTGTGGGGGAAACCGGAGCATGCAGAGGAAACCCACGCCAACACGGGGAGAACATGCAAACTGGGGGGAGAACATGCAAACAAGCCGGGGTTCGAACCAGCGAACTTCTTGCTATGAGGTGACAATGCTAACCACTGAGCCACCGTGCCACCCTTAAAACAATTAAAATTTTTTAAATAATAATAGTTATCATTATACTTGTAGTAAATGTTACAGACCCACACAGCTTTCTGTTTGACAATTTGTCCGAATATCATACTTTTTCTTTATTTCACACAATGATTGATTGTGATGCTCTACAGTACATACCTAAATTGGGAAAATACAGTACATTTAGTATTTACTTGCCTGTACATTACTATTGTTTTATAAGGAATAAAGAAGTATATTCTCTTGTAACACATCACAATTAATAATTGTTGTATCCACATATAAAGTAGATAAAATAAATTGGTAGGATGTATTTCAAATTTAATTCAAATGTATTTCAAAGACACCATAGTGAGAAAACAAAGCTTAAAATATCATCTTAAGACATACCAGATTCAGAGATGCGTCTCAAAAAATGTACTTTTGTGAAAATTGATGTAGTCACCTGGAATGCAAGAACTTTTACATTCGAAACCACACAAAAGAAAATGAAATGATGTTTCAAGATGATGTTTTGCATAAAGTTCATTCAAATGAGAGAGGAGAGAGAGGGAAGGGGGGAACATAAAATATGCAAGAGTTTTAATAAGCTATGAAAACAAAAAGAGAAATGATTTTGTGAGAGTACACACAAGTTACTGTCATCAGCTTGCCCGTTTAATTGTTTGGTTGTTGGCATGAAATTAGGACGTCATTCAGCATTTTGACAGTGGATTCGTAGATGGTCCTGAGAGAAGAAACCACAAGATCAAAACATAATTAAATGTTATACAGCTGTCACTGTGGTGTAGACACAGATTACATGTGTTTGCAATAAATTTTAATCTTTTACCTCTGTATATCATCAGAGTTTTCCGAAATACTGTTGTAGTAGTTCTGAATTTGTCTGCGTACAGACCCGGCAATGTCTTTCAACTCCACAATAAAGGCATCAGCTATAATGAGCAGAGCAGAAAGGTAATCATTACTATTCAATACGCTACAGAAACAGAAACTCCTATACCCCTAGACACATTGTCATATGGACTCAGCCAGTCACAATAAGGAATTTGTCACAGATATATTGTCACAGAAATTGTTGTGATATTATTGTACTATTTTAAGATCATTTTATGCTAGGTGATTTGGCCTAAAACAAATACTTGATTAATTGAACAGTTTAACTCGATTACAAGTAATGAACAATTTTTTTTGTTTTTTGCCCTCTCCGCGCTTCCTACACTCATCAACGCTGCTAAGCTGACCGATCACACAGCTAAGTGTCTGCTAAGTGTAAACAGCGGGGTCACGTGACTCCACACGAGGTAGGCAAAGTAATTGAAAAAAAAATTGACCTGGATAAATTTGATTGATTATAGGTTCTGAATGTCGATTTAGATTACTTTTTACTTTTAATTGCCAAGCCCTAGTTTATGCATCTTATTATATAATACGATTATATAACAGTATAATAATGCAAAGAGCTATAAACACTTTAAAATACATATCATTCTTAAAGTTATTTAGATTCTATAATTTGATGTTAAAAAGGTAAATGGCCTATTATATATACTATTGAATGTCCTATTAGGTAAATTTCCAAATATAAACTTTGACAATGGTAAGGGAGAATGTAAATGTCATTGTAAAATGGCTTTAAATTTATTTGTGAATTTGTAAAATGTATATTGCAACGGCAAAAATGATTGAAGTCATTTCCAAGTACTGCACGATAAGTCGATATATTGATTGTGACAGGCCTAATATGAACACATTGACAGACACACACACACACACTAACACAAACAAACTATTTCTAAATACTGGCTGTGAGTTTGTGTGTTTGGTTGTATGTATAATAACTAAATTATACAAATACTGTCATATACCCTATGAGGCAAATAAAACAATTAAAATCCAGTGTCACTTTATATTTTAAATGTGTCTATCCATAACTCCACTGGACTTATTGTTACTAATACATTTTCAAACAGAAAAGTTTATATAAAATAATTAAGTAACACTTAAGTTAAAGTACTGGCTCAGTAGTTATAATGTATGATTTAATTCTATATCCCTAATCCTACCCAACTCCTAAACCCAACTACTACCTTACTATCTTTTAACAAACAGATAATTAGCAGTTTATTGAGCTAATAGTCTTAGTTATTAGGTGGTTAACAGCATGAATTGTGTTTTGAAATAAAGTGTTATCAATAATTCTAATATCAATTAAAACCAACCAGAGCAGGAATACAAACACATAATTAAACCAAAACCACTCACATTCTTTGATGATGGTCAGAATGTGTGTAAGTGCAGCCCATTGCGTGATACTATCAATGGCCTCCGACTCTATAGAGGAACTCAATTCAGACAGAAAAAACCTAGAACACAGCAGAAAATTAATCTGACTTTCACTTTGTAGATGTCCTTTCCTTAGAAACAGGGATTAAAATGGTTATAGTCCTACAATTTCTTCGTGGATTGACTAGATTAGATCAGATTCAACTTTATTGTCATTACACATGTACACTCACAAGGCAACGAAATGCAGTTTAGGTCTAACCAGGAATATAATAGCAGCAAGTGCAGGAAATACAGGTATGTATGTACAGTTGAAGTCAGAATTATTAGCCCACCTGTTTATTTTTTTCCCCAATTTCTGTTTCACGGAGAGAGTTCAACACATTTCTAAACATAATAGTTTTAATAACTCATCTCTAATAATTGATTTATTTTATCTTTGCCATGATGACAGTAAATAATATTTGACTAGATATTTTTCAAGACAGCGTATACAGCTTAAAGTGACTTTTTAAGGCTTAACTAGGTTAATTAGGTTACCTAGGCAGGTTAGGGTAATTAGGCAAGTTATTGTATAACAATGGTTATGGTTTTATATATATATTTATATACATATATATGTATATATATTCATAACTCCTAAATTGATGAAGAACACATGCAAACTGTCCTTTCACTGGTCAGAGAGTGCATCTATCTAAGTTCCAGGATTCTGCACATATTATTCATTTTGTAGGACAACAGCTTTACAGGCCTATTGCTGCTTTCTTTGTATACTTTATTATTTTGGTTACTTTAGTTTGGTTAGAAAAAAAATAACCCTTTTTCTTAGCTCCAGATTTACTCTCATGGGCATTAGCAATAAAAAGACTGCTGCTTTTAATGCAATTTTCATTATAACAAACCATACCCTAATTAACTGCCTTGTTCATTATTAGTCTGTAGTGTTTGATCGTATAGGTTTTCTCACCATATAAAAACCAGATTAATGCTTTTATCTGGGATCTTGGACTGAGTTTTAACAATTGCACTGTTCAAATATGCCGAAGAGATCAAAAAATGCAGCAAAAACAAATTCTCCAAATGGGTCAGGTATGAAAACGGGCAGTTCTAGATGGTTTTTGATTTTACCTGGTAACAGCAGGAGATCTGAGCGTCACTTTGAGTATGGTGCTGGAAAGAGGTGGAAGGTCATTGACCGTCTCTGGCATCAACAGCTCTTCCACATGAGAAATCTGCATGTACAAACATCACATTGCTGCTTCCACTGTTCATTCATCTTTGCTTTCAGTCTATGCCTTTATCCTTCAGATTATTTTTATAAGTGGCTTTAGACAGCTCTCCCATGCTGCCTACGGTGTCATTTCATCTCAAGAACACAACAGTTTGTATTTATATCAGTCATACTGTCAAACACTACATCCGAGTGAAATGAAGAAATGAGCTCAACAAATGTTTCAATTAAAAAGACAACAAAGAAAAGCAACGCAAGCTTAATCACAGCATGCACAAAATAATTAGAGGATTTACCTTCTGCAGGGGGCGGCTGATATCAATAATAACGGCGGCACAGAGCGATGAGAAAACTCCTGTCATGAACTCCGACCTCTCAGTTGTGAACTTAGTCACCAGCAGGAAGTCATGAAGAGCTTCCTCAGAAGAGCAACACAGCTGAAAATACAGAAAGAAATGGTATTTAAATTGAAGAAGTCATAAGAACTGGGCATCATTAAAAAGTTTTCAAAACAACACATACACCAATATTTTGACTTTGATATCGGTTCCTGAACAATACTATACTGTGAATATACTGGCAGTAGCAAAAGTCTCTGTAGTCACTCTGCACCAATAACTCTGCAACACTCACATGGTGCCCCACTAAAGCTAAGCAGGGCTGCGCGGTCAGTACATGTATGGGAGACCACATGAAAAAGCTAGGTTGCTGCCAGAAGGGATAATAGTGAGACCAGCAGGGAGTACTCAACCTCCGGTCTGTGTGGGTCCTAATGCCCCAGTTTAGTGAAGGGGACTATATACTGTTCAGAGTGCGCCATCTTTCGGATGAGATATTAAATCAAAGTCCTGACTCTCTGTGGTCGTTAAAAATCTCAGGATGTCCTTCGAAAAATGGTAGGGGTTTAACCCTAGCTTTCTGGCCAAATTTGCCCACTGGCCTCTGTCCATCATGGCCTCCTAACCATCCCCATATCATAATTGGCTTCATCTCTCTGTCTCCTCTCCACCAATCAGCTGGTGTGTGGTGTGTGGTCTGGCACAATATGTCGTCGCATCATCCAGGTGGATGCTGCACATTGTTGGTAGATGAGAAGATTCCCCCCAAAAATGTGTAAAGCACTTTGTTATACATTTATTTATTTACGTTTTGATATAATAATAATAATAATAATAATAATAATAATAATAAGCAGCATTGGCTATACTCATGGCAAAACATATATTAAATAAACAATATATAATCAGATCAGTTTCTTAACAAACATACACTGTAAAAAAAACAACTAAAACAAACAAACAGCCACACTGAAGAGTCATATACCATCTTTATGTTTGAATAAAGATAAATATAATAAAATTGCTCCAGAAGGCACTTTTTAAAACCTTTCACTTAAAATATTTCCAGAATAAAAACGTTCTCTAATATCATTTAAAAATACAAAATCTATTAAAATGTTTTGTCGACAAAATATTCTTACACAAGTCACAAATAGGTTTTTCTTCCCCTTTCAATAAATATGTGTGTAAGTCTTGAGTATGTAAAGCACTTCGAGAAAAGCACTATATAAAATGTAAGTAATTATTATTATACAATAAGACATTCGGTTAATAAAGTATCTCTACTGATGTTGTATTCCAGTGACAATGTATTCAAAATAACTACAATCATGATATTTTGAAAATAAATGAAACTTAAGGGCAAAGTTCGATGCATCTGTTCATATGTGAAATAAAGGAACTATTTTAAAATCCATTCAGCCTATTTCTTGTTCTAGAGGAGTCACTATTAGCTTAGCATAATTCACTAAATCAGATTTGACCATTAACATAAAAATAAATCCTATTTAAAGCGAGAAGCCTCTGTAGTTACATTTTCTGATATGACCAACAGAAAAGTTTTTATTATGTAGGTCAACATTGCTAGGAACTATACTCTCATTCTGGCGAAATAGTCAGCTGAAAGAAATCGGCTGAATGGTTTCAAAAATGGTTCAAGTAAACTGTTTTACTCTAGGAGACTTGTAAAATGAGCCTTTTTCAAAAAAGAATGTAGTGTTCCTTTAAGGATCATCAAATAACAGACACCCAATCACAGCTGGTCTCACGAAAAGACAAAACTAATGACGTTTGAGGTTACAAATTAAAAGTGAAAAAAGTGACTGTGCAAGCCTAAGCAGCTCAGCAGGTGGGAGAAGACTGAGGTTGCACGAAGGTTACCATTTACACGCGTGTAGTTCTGTTATCCTCTCTCAAATGCCAGTGCGATTGGAGCACTCTGTTCTTTTTGTAGTAGATTTGTCATTATGCACACTTGGCTTACAAGCACTGATGAGATTCAATCATTTTAGGTAAGAAAATTTGGTTCTGAACGCCAAAACATTTTTGATTCTTCATTTTTTAATTGTAACAAGGAAATTTGGTTGGTGAGTAAAAAGTATTGAACTCAACATCCAGCCCTAGCAGTCATCAGTCAAATTTGAACAACATTATTCCAGTTTTAATATATACATGTGCACACAGGTTTGTGTGTGTATTTAAGGAAGGCCCTAAAGTCTCTTTTCAAAGGTCTCACCTCTTGACCCTCTTCCTTGTCTTTCCGCAGTCGATGTGCTAATATCTCCACAACTTTCTGGAAGATGTTGGTGAGAATGCGGATAGTGAGGGACAGTTGCTCTTCCTGTCCCTCAGCCTTTTGGGAAAGGCAGCCATGTGCAATCTCAGTAAGCAGAGCAAGCAAATGAGGGATGCATATGTATCCTTTCTCTAAAGGAAGCATAAACATACAAAAAAATAAACATTGTTAAACATTTTGTATAAGGGGTCAAACATATTTTAATTTAACAACACATAAATCTGTCAATCCTTCTTTAATCTGATAATACATAATACAATCTCTGGCCTCTGGATCAGCAAACTACAGCACTCACCTGTCTGCAGTACTGAGGCAACATGCTGCAGTAAGTGGTCTCTAAAATCACTGTCTCCAACAGAAACCCGCAGCACATTCTTGCACACTGTTACACAGCTCTGACAATGATAGAATAGGGGAAATAAATCATATACAAGCAAACCAAAACCATCTGCACAATCTATTGTAAAAATGCAAATCAGTGAATTAGTTTTAGAATTAGTCTTCAGGAGTCTGATAACCCCTTTAACAGTATTTATTTACAGTACTACTGTTTAAAAATCTGGGCTCAGCAAAGTCTTAAGTTCATTGTATACAGAGTCTTAAATTTGTGCATGTTTAAAAAATAAATATGACCTCACGTTGAGTGAATTGCATTTACACACCGTCTCTGAAATGTTTGTCAGTTTTCTTGCAGCCATGGAATGCACTTTGAGAGGTTATGAGCCAAAATACAGAGGGGAAAATCATTAAAAACTGGGCGACTGAGATAGACTCTCTTTAAGGATTATGCTTTGCACCATTTATTCTGAACTGAACTGCTAAACTGAAGATTAGAAGTGAAATCAAGGCCATTATCACTTTTTCTTTTTTTCTGGGTTGAAAGCAAAGTCCTACAAGCTCTTTCTTTTTAAGACATTTGGACCAGAAGATGGAGCTGCTACAGTGAAGGAAGCTGAGCGTCTACTGTTTGTACAATCATGTTTTTTTCTTCCGTCACATAAAAATATCAGGCTACCTCAAATCGATCGCTCCACAGGAAATTTGCATTCAATTAATGCTCCGCTGCTATTATTATTAT
>NC_079441.1:39039254-39111754 GCF_903798145.1 Danio aesculapii | reverse complement strand
TGTAGATATATTATGAGAGACTTGCTTTGTTTACCAAATGAGTGGATCTAATTTGATTTGCATTGCAAACACTAAAGAAAAGTTAAAAAGATATTTTTTATTTCCTATATAGTTCATATAACAAGTTTTTAGTTATGATACTCCCAAAATAATTCTGCGCAAATCCACAGATTTTTTTACTAAATCCTGCGCAGAAATAGCAAAAAATGTCCATAGATTCTGTCTAGACCTAGACATGACCCATTTTTTACTCTAGGGGTGCACGATATTGGAAAAAATCTGACATTGCGATATTTTTTCATTCTGCAATATATATTGCTCTGTGAATACAACTTCACAAGATGAGTTGAATAACTAATTTAATTCTGAATCTGAATTTATAATTTTAGATTGAAAGGGATGATTCTGCAAGTGAGTGTATAAAATATAATAAACAATCTACAAGCAAAGATAAATTCAATAAAGAAAAAATATACAAATTAAATAAACAGCATTTTGTTGTTTTTCAAGGGGTCAAACTGTATCAGATATAGTAACTGAATAATCAAAGGTCAAAAAAAAAATCTCATAGACTTCGTTTTAGAAACAATTCTATAAAATTAATCATTATCAATTTGTCAAAGTTACAAATGGTACAATTTCTTATGCCTGAATGCTTTTACAACCCTCACACAGTCACAGGCCTCAAAAAACACTTACAAAATGATGAATTATAATCCAGACTCAACACTGCATATACTCACGATGTGCCTATTGCGAATGATCACATTGCGATATCGATGCTGAAATGATATATTGTGCAGCCATAGTGTACTTAATAGTTTTAAATGATCTAACGATGACATATTAGCACATGCAGTAAGACGGCAGGCAGAGGTGTTGTATTTTGCCAAATCAAGTCATATTTCTGCAAGATTTGCTACGAATAGTACTCTTTTTTTTTTTACCGTTCTTGTGCAAGATGGCCATGATTTATTGTGAAGTAAATTTGCTTTGCATTGACTTATGTTTTTATGTTGTGTAAAACTTTTAACATATTTTACATTTAAATTTTTTTCAATAGTAAGGCATTCATTAATGCATTTATTTACAATGTCAATTTAGGCACTGGTGCCATTTTAAAGGTATTCATTCAGCACCGTTACTGTGATGAAAAATTAAAACTCCGTCATCGTTTAGCTTTAACTTAAACAAAACCTGTTTGACTTTATTTTTTTTGTTAGATTTTTTCTTCTGAAGCTTTTTTTGAGGAATGCTGGTTGCTAGTACCCATTGAAATCTATAGTAAAAAATCTACTATTAAAGACGGGTCCCAGCAACCAGCATTCTTCAAAATATATTTTTTTGTGTGTTCAACAGATGAGAGAAAGTCAAACATGTTTAAAGGTGCAGTAGGTGATTATCTTCAGAAACATTTTTTGTTGTGCTGGTTGAAAGTCTCTTCACATTCCAGTAGTACTGATTAAAGTAAATACATCTGCGCACCTGTTTACGCAGATACGCCATTTGCGCGTACACACGAGGGAGGGAGAGAGAGAGAGAGAGAGAGAGAGAGAAGAGAGAGAGAGAGAGCGGTAAAAATAAATGCTGAATCAAAACTTAATTAATATTGGAGTTACTTTTGCACGCTGGAAGAAGGATGACACCCTGGCGTGGCTTCGGACGGCAGGGAAGGGACTGTGTTTCAAAGATTTTATGCTAAACGGATAGCATTTAGGCAGATCACCTACTGTACCTTTAAAATAACAGCTAAAATTATATTTTTTGAACGTACTATCCCTTTAAAAAAATAAAATACCCAGCTTTAATAATGACCCTGATGACCCCCACACAAGGACACTTTCCAGCACATGTACCTCTTTCACAGGTGCGGCCTCCATGAGCCAGTTCTCGATAAGCTCCACTATATGGCTGATCTGCCCCCAGCTACAGAGACACTCCAATGTCTGACTGTAAGCTGTCACAGCGGCACCCGCTTTCAAACTCCTCAACTGAGACATCACTTTACTCCTGCAGAGAAGGACACAGTCATGCTGTACAACCAGACTGTCCTACAGATCGCTCTAATGCCTTGAAAAAACACGCTCAATCCCACCAGCATTAAAAGGATGTCTTTGGGAAATCAGAATTGGCAATTCGTTTTTGAGCCAACCTGCTGTTCTGGGAAGATGACTGACTGAAGCACGTGGACTGTGCTAGACAATCATTAGAAAAACATTTATTTAGAAGTGCTGTTCTTTTTAAAATTGGTCTTTGCTGGTACAGTTGTTAATACTTTTACAATTTAGACAATTCATTTTATGTCAAGAAAGAATATTTTCATTGTTGGCAGCACTATTCTTCTAAAATGGGGCATATAGGGATTTTTTTAAGGGGAAGTTCCTACAGTGTAATAACTGTACTAACCTCAGAGCTGGAAGAGCAGAGGCAGGAAGTAGAGATGCTAGAAGAATGAGAGGTGCTTTACATCGCTCCTCCTGTGCGCACACACACACACACAAATGCATCATGTTGCACCCATGTTGCATCAGCTCTGAAGATGTGATTATAGTGTGCCATTTGATCTTTAAATTGTCCTTTTGTTTCGCTGTTTGAACTTACCTGAAAGATTTTAAGATACTGGGGCAGAGAAGATGCGAACTTTGCCGTGGTGTATTTAAAGGCCTCTTGATTAGCCATAAGAGATTTCTGAACACTCTTCCACAGAATGACGAGGATCTCCAGGAGGCTGGCCATGGAGGAGGTGTCCTGAACGGAGAGAACATCCTCCAGCAGCTAGTGTCAATAATAGCAAACATAGGCATTGTTATTTATAGCAGACTTAATTTCTCATTATTGCTCAGCAGAGTATATACAAATGTGTGTGTGCTCTTTTATTGCTACAGATTTTATGTTTTTTTTTTATACACTTTTAATAGTTATTCATATATCCATGCTTTCCAAGACATTAAGAAAATGATAAAAATGTTGTTGAGGGACAGTTAAATAAGTAGTAGTTTATATTGTATTAGCTTATTTAAATAAATGCTTTTTTGTATTATTTAAAATCATTATACATTGTTTTGTGCCCACTTGTAAATTTACTGAGGCCCTCTAGTGGCAACAGTGCTGTTTTAACTGTTCTAAGATACTGTGGAAAACAATCAGTCTGAATGTTGACATGTGTTTCTGTCTTAAGAATATTATTAAAATGTGTGTGTGTGAGGGGGGGGGGGGGGGGAATAAGTGCACTATATATATATATATATATATATATATATATATATATATATATATATATATATATATATATATATATATATATATATATATATATATATATATATATATATATATATATATATATATATATATATATATATATATATAGTATATACCTAATTTTAAATAATTAAATTGTGGTTGTGTAATACTTTTGTTTTAAAGGTCATAGTTATCTGAGATTGCAGAATGTTAAGTTTGTAGTTAAGTGTGAAGTATGTATAAGCTTCAGTGCTAACATGAGCCTTACTACACAACTAAACACGATCAGTTTGGAAATGGAATAGTGTAAGTACTCAAGTCAACAAAGTGTATCAACCTATACTAGTTTTTGAACAATTCATTAAAAACGTGTACACATTGTGCCTTTAATTTGATAAAAAAAAATAATAACAGTAAAGTTCTGTGAAAGTTTTCTGTGATTTGAACTGTGAATTTGTAAGACTCCTGGCAAGTTTTACCATGGTTTCCACCAAAATAGTAATATTAATAACAGTAAGAAATGTTACTTAAGCAATCGGCATATTAAAATAATATTAAAAAGGATCATGCCTCACTTAAGACTGCAATAATGGCTGCTGAACATTCAGCATTGCCTCATATGAAAATAGCCGATTTAAAACACATTCAAACAGAAAACAATTGTTTTTAAAACTCAAACTGACAAAAACAGCAGTACATTAGAAGTCTCACCGTGCTGTTTTCTTTATTGCTAGATGCAAATTCTTCATCTCCTGCATTCTGAATGCACACATTCAGACACTTTCTGATCACCAGCATCAATTTGACTACAAAAAGAAAGCAAAGTGAGTTTGTTACTATATACACGTCTCCAAATAACAAAATAATAATAATTCATTGTAGAATATAAAACAGAACTGTCATTTAAGACAGCTTACTAGGTTATCTAAAACAACCTCACCTATATTAGCAGGAGCCGTGTACAGATAAGCATGCTGGTAAAACTTGCGAGCTGCTCCGGGATTTGTCTGAATCAGGGTGACACATCGCTCACACCAGACAGTCTCTGGTTGGTTGACTGGAAAGAATGAGTTAAACAGGAGATTGACAATGCGTTTGGACACAGGAGCAGAGTCCATCTCTAATCGAGCCAGAAGATGCTCCAGGGAGCAAACTTTCCAAAACTGTAACATGAAAAATTGGGAAAATATAGGCGTAAGTATATGAGCAAATATTTGATGAGATAAAAACACAGTGCGATATATAATGAATTAAGACAGAGTATGTTTTAAACTCCTACCTTGGCAGCGCGAGCAGCCTTTATCTTGAGGAGCATGCCCACAAAGGCAACACGCACCTTTTCAGAGCTGTCATGGAGACTGCTCTTCAATGCAGGCAACAGTTTTTCCATGAGTGGATGACTTAAACTGTTATCCAAAATTATAGACATACACTGCAGGGCAAACAAACAGGGTTTAACAAAGGCTTAGTCATGCAAAAAAAAAATTGCCATTTGACAGGATATTTTAAACTGTAATTATGTTCCTAGTCATTATGAGCACAAAAGTTCAAATGAAGTGTGAACATATTAATTTCAAGTCTTTCAGGCTAAGATGATTTTGTAAGCAGTGCTAACCTCTGAACTATAAATTAATGATTGGGTACATTCCATTCCCCCTGAAAAGCTTTTTAGTGTGAGGCTCTTAACTCTGAAATCACTGAGCAGAAGACATTGTCCTTCTCCTGCTGTAGATGGCTTTAAATTGGATTCTACAAACTACAAAAACTGGAAAGATAGCAAGCAGCACTTTGCTCAAGTGACAGACAGTCAGCCAGGGGCTTTACCATGAAGACAGAGCAGCGGACATCTGGAGAGCTGGTGTCATTAGCCAGCTGCAGGATCAGCTTCTCCAGCAGGTCAGTGATGACAGCAGATGGAATGACCTCCCAGCAGCGAGCCAGCACTGAACACACACCCAGCACTGCAGAGGAGCGCACCAGGGGCTGAGGGTCATCAAGAAGAGCCTACAGACACACACACAGAGACAGACAGTTTCACAGCAGTACAACATGCTGATGTCTTTTCTGACTGCTCTTGAATTCAGCAGCCAAGCTTGGCCTACAGGGGAACAGATTTTTTGACTTGCTGTGAGTTATAAGGTTGTTATTCAGTGGCATATGCCATTGTTGAAGTCCTCATCAAGCATTATTTCAACTTATTATTTTTTTAAAGGGTCCACTATGATATCATATTCTAAGCTTTAGTTGGTTTAACGTAGCTGTGTGAAAATAAACAACATCTCTAAATGTAAGACACTCAAAGTTCAACACAAAGGGAGACATTGGCTTTTACTGAGTTATCTAAGCAAAGCCTACAGTGAACGAAGTTTGGGAGACTACAAAAAATGACATCTGGGTTAATGATGTCATAAACCCTTCAGGTTATGAGCATACACTCCGTGTAGTGAAAGGGCATGGCCAGATACGCTGTAATGTTAGAAAAGAGATGCTTTCTGGTGACGTGGAGCCAATCTGTGAATCAAAGCACATTAGCACATGTTAGCTGACCAATCAGAGCCTCTTGAGGGTAGGTTTTTGGAGGAACTAGGAAATATATACGTTTTCATGTTAGCTGAGTAGTGGTATATCATTAATGCAAGATATATAGAAAAAATAACATGATTTGTCACAAATAAAGCATGAGCACACGTTGCTTTGCATCTTATTAACACAACCAAGCCAAAAAATACACTTTGGAAAACCCTTTTAATAATTGTATTTAACAGCAAAATTATATTAATCATTGTTCATCAATTTACTTAATCATTGGTTGTTTGGCTTCTACTGTATCTTACGACTCTTAAAGGCACAGTAGGTCATTTTTACAACTAGAGGATGCATATTCACGACAAACAAAGGCGTAGTTTGATGACGAAGTGACTGACTGTAAAATCTTTGGAGTTGTCATCTTCATTACATCCTACTAGACTCATACAGAAATCATGGTCATGGATGAGTATTTAAGACTTATTATCAAGGTAGTTTGAGTAAGGCTGAAAGCCATCAAAATAAACCAAGACCGCTGAAGCAATTCCTGATGAGTGATGAGCTCAATGTGGCATGAAAGCTGAAGAGCTTTTATTATACCTGAGTATCACTTCAGGTTCTTCCACTCGTGATCATTTTGGGAAGAGGCAGCAATGTTTTAATCACACTGATTACATTTTAGGGTTCTGTTGCTTCTTTGTGCAGTCTAAATAAAATGCACAAGATATTATAGCGTCTTCAGTGTTTCCTTGTTTTCTATAAAACCAAATCAGAAATCAAGAGTGTGTGATGTACTTAGCATGGAGACACTGGACATGATCCTTGTCGCTAGTTAAAATTGCTTATTTCTAATATTATTTGAATAATTTAAAATAATTCAAATACATAAGTCAGCAAAATGTTAAATATGGTAATGAAAAAATCGTACATACCAGGTCTTTTAAGGTAATTTTTAAAACAAAAACATTTTTTTAAAAACGTGGATGGGCACTGGGGCGGTGTGGTGGTGCAATGAGTAGCGCTGTTGCCTCACAGCAAGAAGGTCACTGAGCCTCCGCTGGATCAGTAGCATTTCTGTGTGGAGTTTGCATGTTCTCCCTGTGTTGGCATGGGTTTCTTCCGGGTGCTCCAGTTTCGTTATAAGTGAATTGGGTAAGCTAAATTGACATAGTGTATGTTAGTGAATGAGTGTGTTTGGGTGTTTCCCATTGATCGTTTGCAGCCTGAAGAGCATCTGCTGCGTATAACATATGCTGGATAAGTTTGCGAACCCTGGTTAATAAAGGGACTAAGCCGAAAAAAATAAATGAATGAATGGATGGATGGATGAATGGATGGGCGCTGTTGAGCTCAAGTTGCAAACATTGGACTCTACTTAAATACTTGAACATTCCAAAATGCAAACAAGAATACGAATTAGCTATTGACATACAAACAGTAGATCGAGTTGTTTCTGAACAGCCTGGTCCACCATCTCACTGCTCATGTTGGGGTCATGGATGGGAAAAGCCTCAGTAAAGAGCAGCGTGGCATTGGCACGAACCTCAGCATTGGTGGCCTGTTTAAAATGATAAAGATATATTTCACTAACACATTAACTTTAGTGCAAATAACTACATGCACTAAATACGTCAACAACTATAAAAGTAACCTTTAATGCCTTCCACAGAACTGGCTTGTAGAGCCTGTGCAGCATCTCATCGACTCCTTCGCGAAACTTCTGCTTGTGGAAATAAGTAAGGATCTACATAGAGAGACGGAAACATCGCAGAAAAAGAGAGTTTTAACTACAGATAACAAATTGATCAGAAGAAGTTGTCAAATATTCCCTGAAAGTATCTCTGATGTTCATTCATGTTTTTTTTCATGGCAACTAAACAATGATCTATCAAGCTACATTAAAAAGAGCTAAAATGATGATTTATTATTTGAACTTTCGAATGACTGAATCCTGCAGCTGGATAAAAAGTTGAGATGTGTTTTCTGACCTGTCTGACTTTGCTGTGGACAGGAGAGTTTCTGTGCAGCAACAGAGCATGTTGCATCAAGTCCTGGATGCAGGCAGACTCAATCTCCTCCAGAAAAGGGCCTGATGCCTTCCTCCATGCTCTGAAGTAAATCTCAGCCACGTGAACAGATAGAGCTCTGCAAGTACAGCGGGGAAGAATGCCCACTTTAGATCAAAGCGACTAGAAGGCAACGCCAATTTATACAGACTTAATAGTGCAAAATCTGCAGATGCTAATATTGTTTGTCTTATAGTAAGTGCAGAGATGTTTCTGTGTGATTGATCACCTTCTACGAAATTAGTGACAGGCAAATTTCTCCCTCTGAATTTTTGAAGTACTATTTAAAAGGCACTGGGTGTACTTTTTAACCACATTCATGATTTGTATACGTGCCAATACTGCTATACTTCTTTCTTGAGCTCTCCTGTTTCCATATTGAGCCTAACAGCTTTACTGTTTTATATTCATGTAAGCAGTTTGTCTCCTCTACATCATAAGTAACTCAAAGTAAGCAAAAAGTTACTGAGTGCACATTTTAGCAATATGAAACAAGAGGTCATGAGTGTATGATATACTTTGGGAAAAACTGCAGCTGATTCTTAATAGTTTCATGAATCATCCGAATGAAGTTGTCATTCCAAGAAAAAAGGAAGGCAAGGAAGCGTTTCCCCTGAAAAATGAGCAATAAACAGAGTTACATCTCTCATAGAAAACAATACCTCAAGCTCATGAGCCCAGAGAAACATGTAGACAAACCTCTTCCTGTTTGACATGAGAGGCCCTGAAGAAGCACTGGAGAAGAGGGTCGATGACCTGCTGACCTTTTTCAGATGCAAAGTCGACACTGAGAAGCACCTCGCGTAGACTACAGAGCCTTCTGAGCTCGCTGACCTGAGAATATGACCAAAAAAGTAATTATTCGATATCAAAGTATATCATTATAACAACGTCATATCTGTAATATAATATTACTAGTACCGGTTTATCAAGTGTAACAGTGTTCTCCAAACAAACAAGAAAAGCAGTCCAGCCAAGCTCATCCTTGCCTTGCAAATCCCGCCTCCACCAGCATTCAAACAGCCAGTGAATAGCCTGCTGAAGGGGAGTTTGTGATAGTGGCAAAGCGCTCTCTATAGCTGGAGAAAAAAAGCGCATTCACAATTTAAGATAACTATTTTGAATAACACTCACCGGCCACTGTATTAGGTACACTTTTCCAGCTGCTCGTTAATGCAAATTTCGAATCAGCCAATCACATGGCAGCAACTCAATGCATTTAGGCATGTAGACATGGTTAAGACGATCTGCTGCAGTTAAAACCGAGCATCAGAATGGAGAAGCACAGTGATTTAAGTGACTTTGAATGTGGCATGGTTGTTGGTGCCAGACGGGCTGGTCTGAGTATTTCAGAAACTGCTGATCTGCTGGGATTTTTACGAACAACCATCTCTAGGGTTTACAGAGAATGGTTCAAAAAAGAGATTCTGTGGGCACAAAGACCTTGTTGATGCCAGAGGTCAGAGGCCAGAATGGTTCCAGCTGATAAAAAGGCAACAGTAACTCAAATAACCACTCGTTACAACCAAAGAGCATCTCTGAATGCACAACACTTCCAAACTTGAGACAGATGGGCTACAGCAGCAGAAGACCACATTAGGTGCCACTCCTGTCAGCTAAGAACGGGATACTGAGGCTACAATTCACACAGGCTCACCAAAATTGGTTGCTGACCATGTCCACCCCTTTATGACCACAGTGTACCCATCTTCTAATGGCTGCTTCCAGCAGGATAACACAGCATATCATAAAGCGCAAATCATCTCAGACTGGTTTCTTGAACATGACAATGAATCCACTGTACTCAAATGGCCTCCACAGTCACCAGATCTCAATCCAATAGAGCATCTTTGGGATGTAGTGGAATGGGACATTCGGATCATAGATGTGCAGCCGACATATCTGCAGCAACTGTGCGATGCTATCATGTCAATATGGAACATTCTGAGGAATATCTCCAGTACATTATTGAATGTATGCTGCGAACGGTTAAGGCAGTTCTGAAGGCAAAAGGGGTCCAATCCGGTACTAGTAAAGGGTACTTAATAAAGTGGCTGGTGAGTGTATATAATTCATTCAACCATTGCAGAGTGGTGATATGAAATAATAACAATGACATCAAATAAGATCAAACCTGCAACAATGAACCTTTAACACAACTATTTAGCAACACAACCCATTAAACAAAAGTCACATTTATTTATTTTTGGTTAAAATGGATTAAATAAATCATGTTTAATATACCATGTTTTAAACTCAATTAATGAACGCAAACATTTTTTTTTTTATTCTAGCAAATCCCAAACATATATTTATGCTTTTGGGTGGTATAGGTGAACATTTAATATACAAAGTAATTCTACATTATATATAACATTATATATACTGTATTGCTTTTACTTGCAAATATTTGTCAAATTTCATAGATTTTTTTTATAAAAAAGGCAGTTCAACCCAAAATTTAAATTCAGGCATTACCTGCATGTTGTTCCAGACCTCAAAGACTTTTGTTCAATGAAAATATATTTTTTAAAGAAATTTGTAAAGGTTCTGTCCCTCCATAGACAGCCTACACAATAACCATTCTCAGCCCAGAAAGGTAATAAAAATACAATTGTTCGATATGAATGTTCTTCTTTGTGCACAAACAGCATTCCCAGTTGCTTCATGAAATTGCAGTTTAGCCACCGGAGTCACATGGACTACTTTAATCATGTTTTTACTGCCTATCTGGGCCTGGAGAACGTTATTTGCGTACAGTAGGCTGTCAATGGAGAGACGAAAAATCCACACGTTTAATTACAAACATCAGTCGTGTTCAAAGAAAAAACTAATTTCAAGTTTGGAACAACACGAGGGTATGCAAGCAACAACAAACATTACATTTTTAGGTAAACTAGTCCTTTGTTGAATATTCTGTCATGTGCTCTTTCACAAAAAAAAACAACAGCAGAAATGTCTAGATGAAGAGTGACAATAAAGGTACATACAGTTCAGTATCTGGGCACAATTGAGAAGAGTGGTATAATTGTCATTTTCCTGCAAAGCATCTACAGAGACTGTAGAAACAATAGTGACGCCTTCTATTACAGCCATGGTTTGTATCTGAAAGTAAACAAGAACAACACCTGCAATTCATTCTCATTTGCATTAAAGAAATCAGAAATTGAAATTAAAGTTTAAAAATGTAAAATTGTCAAATAAAGTAAAATAAAAAAAGTTTTTTTAGATGTTAAAGTATCAGTTTGTTAGTTTTATGGATATCTACATGCTAGTGTGCTCCAATAGCAGTGATAGCACTTCCATTTAGAAGATATAAACCACATATAAGCATCCAAAACTTCCAGTATGTCACCTCTGCCTAAATAGATCAATGTTTATTTTGACATCACCTCAGTTTCTCATCAAACCTTCTGGCCAATCAAATGCTTTTTAGTATCTGGCATGCCCCGCCCCCTTCAGGACACTTCTCATTTGTTTTCATTTGATGTGCTTGAGCTCAACCACTCTCACTGGCAGAACTGTGATATAAACTAAACACTATTGGCTGTTTTTTAAAGGGGAGGAACTATTATGTGTCCCACCCTGTCTTCATGTTTGAGTTGAGATTGTCAAATTAAAAAAAAAAAAAAAAAAAAGTAAATTAAAAATGAACAAAATATGCTCTAGATTTACTGGGCCTTTCGAAAAATGAGTAGCGTCACCTGTTCCTCAGAAACCTCCAGCTCCATGTCTCCTGCATCCTCCTCAGCTCCAGTGATCCAGCGCTCTGAAGGGGAAAGAGTGAGGCTGTGTTGCAGTAACTTCAGCTGTCTGTCCCACAGATCCTGCCTCTGACTCTTCTGCAGCTCCGCCAAAATTTCCGCCAGGTCAAACGGATCCGCTCCATCCTTCTGCAGCACAAACAGAAGGAACAAAATAAAATGACCCTCAAAATATGAAACAGTCATTTCACAGCTATTTATTAAATCCATGAATTTTCTAGTGGCTCTGAAGACTCTCCACATAGATGCTGCATCATTATTCTAAACATAATACAATAATCTCAATATAAGTAAAAGTTCAGCCATAATGCCAAAACTCTGATTTATTTGCAACTGGTTTCTTTGAAATTTCCCAGGGGGGTTTTCCACTTTGTGATGTGGTAAATATGATTTGCTAGCATTTGAACCCTTTGTTCTAGAATCCAAACTGCAACACTTCAAACACACTATTTGGAAATGTTTGCTTATTAAAATAAAATAAAAAATTAAATAATAAAAAGCTTTAAATTTTGATACATTCAAGTAGTTCATGCTGTAGAGCAAAGCATCAGAAATTGTCAGGTTATTTAACAGAACTGAATCGTCGATGAATATATGATACATTTTAAACTACATTCTATAAACCCCACAGGAAAATATTTAGTGAACAGAGGTAAATTATTTTTTCTGGGTTGAAGCACACTATAGTCTTTAACTCGGACAAGTACATAAAGTCTTGACAAAATAGTCAGTTATTTATCCCCTCTTCAAAATAGATGATTACAAAGCAGATATAAATCGAAAAACATGGACTGCGTTTACTTTCATTACTATTTGTTTGTATTGTTTCTGAAAAAATAAAGAACTGAGCCAGGCAAATTTAGCTGAATTGAAACAGAATAAGTCGTTAACAATTTAGTACTATTAAATTTAATATTTCAAACTATATAAATACAAAAAAAAAACATTTAGTTTTTTTTTAAATAAGCACAATTGCTAATACATTTTCATTTCAAATGTATTTATGAAAGCACTACAATGGTAAGACTATTGTGTACATTCAGTACTCTTTAATTGCTTTTTATTTTATCCAAAACTGCAAATTTGTTATAAATAATCTTATAGATTCGAGCCCCACTAGAAGAGTATAGTTATTATATAAGCAGTATATTGTTTTGTTGCATTCAGTGACACTGACATGTAATTTGATGAAGTTCAGAAAGTCCTGGACGTGCTCGTGATGGACAGAATCCAGAAACTGCTTTCGTTTCGACATCTTCCTGACAATCCTATCAGACAAAATAGATGGCACAAGTAAATATCGGTCAGTAACGCTGGTATAAATATAGTATAACGTTATAATCTCTTCACATATCACATACACATTGTGCGCAGTTTCTTTTTACCAGAAGTCAAACCCGAATAGCAAGTTGTTGTTTTCTTTACTTTGCAGACACTGCTTTTTAAACTATATCAGCACATAAGACAGCATATGGTGAATATTAATTTTCAGTCAGTTCAAACCTGTTAACTGTTTGTTTGTTCACGTACAGAAGATCCTCAAATCCCGCTGCTGCGCCCGTTTCTGTTTTCACCCGCTCAAAATTGAAGAAGCGTCATGGCGTCATGCGTAGTGTATCGCATAGGACGTATCCTCTCGTCATCTTGTGTTTACAGCGTCACCTGCCGTATGGGAGATCAACAGCGCTATAGCCTAAATGTAATGGATTTTTTTACTATCTCTGTTAAATTATTACGTAAAGTTAAAAAAAATGTTATTTGTACAACTTTTAACACGTTTAATGCGTTAATTGTTGTCATACAACATCAGCTTGCCTTATTTCCTACGCTAAATCAATTCTTGAGTGTTCAGTTAATGTCCACAAGGTGGAGCCAAAACACCGCAGATGAAAAATAATCACCACTTCCCTGATTGATCCAACACAAACCTTTTTGCATCACAAGTTTTTTTAAATGTTGTTCAAATGTGCAATTGTGTTACTGTTTCATTAAATATGTGCTGATGTTCATTCATTCTTTTAGTTTCCAAAAGACATTACAGATATAACTTACATAACCTCTCATACAGAAAGAGACTTACAGATCTTGCATATACTTTGTATTTTCTTTCCTTTAACAACAACAACTATAAACAGTAAAACATGGGGAGCTACAAATCCTTTATAAGACTGTCTTTAAAGAAGAAAAGATGTACTGTATATTTAGATACATAATATTAAATTTAAAAGTTACAATTCAAGACAAATTTGGGCATATTGGGGAAATATACTCAATCCATTTACTCCATTTTTTTTATTCAGTCTGTGTTCATCCATGGCATTTATAATGTGCTATAACTGTGATTACTCTCCCCCCCCCCCCCCCCCCCCCCCACACACATTCTCCAGCAACTAGTGTCCTTTCCTCTGTGTATTTTCTGTAATGATGTGATGAAAATCCTGATGAAAACTTTTTTCCAACAGAATTCTCTCCACATGGTTGAGCTGGTACATTTCCATTGAGTTTTACAAATATTCCCCCAATCCTCATCTGAGATATTCAGATTTTCTTCCATTTTCCATTTATCTCTAAAATATAATGTATTGTCTGGTACAGATTCACAAAATCCCTTATACAGTTAGGTCCATAAATATTTGGACATCGACATAATTCTGACATATTTGGCTCTATTTACCAACACAATGGATTTTAAATGAAACAAACAAGATGTGCTTTAACTGCAGCCTGTCAGCTTTAATTTGAGGGTATTTACATCCAAATCAGGTGAATGCTGTAGGTACCACAACAGTTTGCATATGTGCCTCCCACTTGCTAAGGGACCAAAAGTAATTTGACAGAATAATAATCATAAATCAAACCTTCACTTTTTAATACTTGATTGCAAATCCTTTGCAGTCAATTACAGCCTGAAGACTCAAATGCTTATAGACATCACCAGATGCTGGGTTTCATTCCTGGTGGTGCTCTGCCAGGCCTCTACAGCAACTGTCTTCAGTTCCTGCTTGTTCTTAAGGCATTGTTCTTGGGTTACAAGTTGATCTTGATCTCATCTGTTCATAGGAGGTTGTTCCACCACTGTTAAGCTTTTTTTTTTAGAACTCTAATCTGTTCTAATCCTTTCTGTTTTTGCGGCTCACCAATGGTTTACATCTTATGGTGAACCTTCTGTATTCACTCTGGTATAGACTTCTTTTGATTGTTGACTCTGACACACATACACTTACCTCTTGGAGAGTGTTCTTGATCTGACCAACTGTTGTGAAGGGTGTTTACTTCACCAAGGAAAGAATTATTTGGTCGTCCACCACTGTTGTTTCCATGGTCTTCCTGGTCTTTTGGTGTTGCTGAGCTCACTGGTGTGTTCTTTCTTTTTAAGAATGTTCCAAGCAGTTGTTTTGGCCACTCCTCATCTCTCTGATGGGTTTTTTCAGCCTAATGATGGCTTGCTTGGCTGATAGCTCTTTGGATTTCATCTTGAGAGTTGACTGCAACAGATTCCAAATGCAAACAGCACACTTGAAATGAACTCTGAATCTTTTATCTGCTCATTGTAATTGGGATAATAAGGAAATAACACAGACCTGGCCATAGAACAGCTTAGAAGGCAATTGTCCAATTACTTTTGGACCCTTAACAAGTGGGAGGCACATACGTAAACTATTGTAATTCCTACAACTTTCACCTGATTTGGATGTAAATACCCTCAAAAGAAAGCTGACAGTCTGCAGTTAAATACACCTTGTTCATTTCGAATCCATTGTGTTGGTGTATAGAGCAAAAAATGTTAGAAGTGTGTCGATGTCCAAAAATGTATGGACTTGACAGTATAATTTAGAAATGATCTTATTACATGATTGGGCCTTGTCCACTGATAGAAACACTTTTATTACTTCTGTCTTTGCAAGTTTCAATATTTCTGGTTTAATATTACAATCAATCTAATGTCTTGCTTGAAGGTATCTATATGTCACTTTGATTAAACCCATATTTCTTCCTGTAGAAATTCAAAAGTTTACTAAAAGTGCAATAGTTCGAAATTCTTAGTCCATCTTAAAAATCTGTCATCTATTTGGTTAGGGATGTTTATACATTTTCAACACAAAAACTCAAGTTATGTATTACGTTTTGGGTATCCATTTTAGTTATTCCATAATTAGGGAGAATAAAGAAATAAACACTATAAAATAAGCAAACTATGTATGGATATACCTCTGTAAAACTTTCAGAATACAGATATGAATAAAACTGTAAAGTTTAACGTATTTAAGTGCTGCTGAAGTGTTTGTGTAGCTCAGTGCAGAATTTTGTTGAGAGAAAATGTAATGTAACTAAAAATTGAAACATTTAAAAGTATTTTGAACATTTTCTTTCATTTAGACTGACAATTACATTACAGTCTCACCTTGACCCATTTAAGTAATAAAAAGCAAAAGGTTAAAAAATATGAATCAAGGTGTATAAATTGAGATGGTAAAGCCATTCAATTTTACTTATCAGATTTTAGAGCTATTGAAAAATATCTTCTTTATCAGGATTAGATTGGTTTAATTAAATAATTCTGAACTAAAAAGGGGGTAAAAACAGTGAGAATAATCTTTTATTCAGTTGCTTTAATACCTTCCATACAACATTGTTAACAAAAAAGCTGAATAGACACAAAATGAAAATGAAAACCCTACTAAGGTAACAAAACGCATTCAGGCTCTTACTTTTAAAAAGGAAGCAAATCCCAGAGTGACAAAACATTTACAGCTTAAAAATTAACATCTCCAAGATAGTCACCTGGAAGCCGAAATTCCTCATGCTCTGATATGATATGATATGTTTGGAAAAAAATGCTCAAAATGTCCAATGAAATTGGTGAGTACAAAAAGTCACAAGTGCAGTGTGATTCAAGTTAAATGTCATGTTTCTGAATAATCATGCTTGATGCATAGAGAAGAAGAAGAAGGCTGGAAATCACACCAACAGCCGTTTCACAGTCTTTAAACAATCCATGAGCAAAACACTTTGTAGCCAAGCTATTTTCTACTTATAAATATCACATACTGTACACACCATTTTGCTGTACCTGATAAAACTCTTGCAAACAAAATGGCTATAAAAGATTTCTGTACAGGAATTTTGTGCTGTGCAACAAGAAACAATGAAATACTTTTAAAATAAAGTATTATCAATGGATTATTTATGAGGAGCTGAACATAATTTCTGACAAGATTGTAGATTACCATTTGTTGTAGTAAGAAAGCACAGCATAAAACCAACAGAAAGAAAAACAGTTAATAAATACAGTACATATTTACATATGTAGCATCTTTCTATGAAAGGAGTTTTGTGTAACAAACTGAGACAATGCTACACTAACATTTCTGACAAAAAAAGTGATTTATATTAACGTAAAATATGTAAGCTACTGTATGCATTCATAAATGTGATGATCTAAATGTTTTCTTTTTCCTCAAAGTACATTTTCTGGCCATTTTATTCAGGGAAAAAGTCAAATAACGTGCAAAACGAATAAAACTAAAACAAGCAGACAAAACAAGAAAGAGTGTGAGCTTTAATTCTTTAAGAAATCATGGGAAAGCGGGACGTTTATGTTGATGACTGGAATTTAAGCTTTGGTGAGAGAGACTCTTTGTAGGCCAGTGTAAATCCCAGTAGAAGTAGCCTGGTTTAGTTAGTCCAGCGCCGTAACTCTCCTGCTACTATCGCTTCTGCGTGATCCTGTGCGGGCCGCGACATGCCCCAGTTACCTGCTGTTCCATTCATTTCTGCTTTCTTGCACGCGCCACTACGTCTGCATTAGTTTCTTTGCGCCATCCTCTGTCAGATGATACCTGAGACGCAAAGGAAGACTTGATTATTAAGGCGAACTGACAGGAGGGACTGTAGTGTACCAACAAATGAGAAACACACCAATGAGTCCATCCTTTAGAAATGTCTTCACTTCCCAAGTCCACAAGTGCCTGTGATAAAAAAAAACATCTGTGAGCCAAGAAAAATCCAACAATAAACAGAATAAGTAAAAACATTTTATTTTTGTTCTAACTTTGCCCAGCAGTAGCTTGTTTTTGGACAGCAGTCCTCCTCCGTTCTTGACAGCGATGTCCAGAGTCCTCCTGTGCAGCTCCACCATTGACACACTGAACTCAAAGCTGAAGAGAGCAAGACAATGAGAGAGTGTTACAGACTGTTGTTGGTTTAATATTCTACTCTACATCAATCTGTACTTTAATTTGCACAGGTAATCCAGCATCATGAGAAACTTTCAGCAAGAGAGCAACAAAAAGAAATATTTCTCCGAAACATCAGCAGTTGCATCACATTATAAAGCCCTGGTTGATTTGGTTTGGAGGGTAAAACGCTGTTTAATAGGAATTTAATATACAAGCAAATGTCTTGCAAAGACACACACTGCAAAAAATGCTTTACTTGCTTAGAGATTTAGTCTCATTTTCTAGTCCAAATATTTTACATGAATACATTCTTGAATAAAGGAACATTTTTCAGGACAAGCAACAAATAATGTCTTGTTTTCTGAAATAATAACTTAAAATTAAGTGTTTTTTCTTAAGACCTAAATCTGCCAACGGGGTAAGCAAAATAATCAACAAGATTGTTTTGCTTACCCTATTGGGAGATTATTTAGCTTGTTTAAAAAAAACTCAGTTAATTTTGACTAATTACAGTTGAAGTCAGAATTATTAGCCTCACTGTTTATTTTTTCCCCCAATTTCTGTTTAGCAGAGAGAAGATTTTTTTTCCAACACATTTCTAAACATAATAGTTTTAATAACTCATTTCTAATAACTGATTTATTTTATCTTTGCCATGATGACAGTAAATAATATTTGACTAGATATTTTTCAAGACACTTCTATACAGCTTAAAGTGACATTTAAAGGCTTAACTAGGTTAATTAGGTTAACTAGGCAGGTTAGGGTAATTAGGCAAGTTATTGTATAATGATAGTTTGTTCTGTAGACTATCGAGAAAAAAATTGCTTAAAGGGACTAATAATTTTGACCTTAAATGGTTTAAAAAAAAATTTAAAACTGCTTTTATTCTAGCCGAAATAAAACAAATATGATATCTCCAGAAGAAAAAATATTATCAGACATGCTGTGAAAATTTCCTTGCTCTGTTAAACATCATTTGGGAAATATTTGAAAAAGAAAAAAAAATTTAAAGGGGGGCTAATAATTCTGACTTCAACTGTATTTCTGGAAACAAGAAATGTTTTTTTCCTCGTTTAGAAAACGTTTCTTGATTTAAGACTTTTTAAATATTTGGAGAAAGAAAAGAAAGAAAGAAAGAAAGAAGAAAGAAAGAAAAGAAAGAAAGAAAGAAAGAAAGAAAGAAAGAAAGAAAGAAAGAAAAGAAAGAAAGAAAGAAAGAAAGAAAACTATACAATGCCTCTTCATCATTACAAATATTTTTCAACACAACATACAAGTTTGAATAGAAATGACTTTCAAAGTTTACCTAAAATGCTTGTCAGTTTACTCAACACAACAATTTACCAATTTGTATATGACATTAGAAAGAAGATATTACAAAATACAAATATGTATTTACAAATATTTAAGCTTTACTAAAACGTGCCAAGATCAGTTAATTGCATTTAAACTAAATCAATGCATTTTTGGTGATATTTTAAATGTGGTTAATAATGCATAGCAATACCACAATATGTTTGCAGATATTTAAGAAACATGCTAAGTGAACATTTTTGTTTATCTGAAAAACAAAAGTCAGATATTCTGCTTTGAAAATGTCGGAACGGCTGTCTTTGTTTTGGTTCTTTTAACCCTCGCACTGCCAGTTTAGCCAATTATATTTCAGCACCCCGGGTGCCATGGTGGAAAAGTGCGTATTTCATTCATTCATACAATCAGAAAGGCTCTAAAAGCATGTTTCAATTTATCAAGTTATTAATTAGCAAATAATATAAATTACGAACGTAAACATTAGCTGAGCAGGTTACATTGTAACCTTGTGTCCTAACAACACTCTTCGAGATGAGATTTGTAGTGATAAGAAATTTGGCTGTTTGCACCAGATGAAACACAACAGAAATTTTAATACAGACATTCAGAAGCACAGAATATGCACTCACTCACGAAATGGTAAGGTTGATGATTAATTAATACACATTAAACCTCACTAACATTATTAAATGTACATGCTGAATCACTGATATATGTTGGCTTTCTCTGAGTCACAGTTCTAAGTTGATTTTCAAACGGTCTTTTTTATTTTCAAGATCTGCTGCTGCTTTCAGTAGTATGGCAATAAATGTCATGTAAATAACATTCAAACTCACATCGTTGGCATTTAACACTGAATAAAGCACATGAGGTGTACCTGAGGTGATTCATTGTCAGTTTGTTGTTCACCTGGTGAGATATAGAAGCCGTTTCAAATATCAATTTGAGGTGTTGCTTAGAACAAAAACTCATTTTAAATATGGAAAATTAGTCCCTCTATCTGTGCCGTTACTTTATATATATAAAACGGTTTAAATCAGCCTTTAGGCTCGATCGTCAGACTCACTTCAGTTGGTCATCAATCTGGCAACCTGCGCTTGGGTGTCCACTGGGTGTCAAACTTACATACTGCAACCTTTAACTGTTGTTTTTAAAACAATTTTACAGATTTTTAAAGTCCAGTGTAATCAAAATAAAACTTTTCTTCATTTAATATTTAGGTCAAGCATTCTATAAGCTAGTGTGCACTAAAACGCTATAAAACTAACTTCCGGCAAAATGAATCAATGATTTTTTGAATGTGACGTCATTCTTCAGTTTCTCAACAGTTATAATATATTTTACTATTGAAACGATTTTTTTACTAAGATGGTTTAGTGGGTTTCTTACGACTGGTCATAGATGGGTTGAGCGTTTTCTTGAGGTGCTGGTTTTTATGCGGCCACTGCGGCTCTTATCTGGTAACAGGTAGAGGCGGATGTACGGGTCTGAGCCATCTTTGTTCAATGCTATGAGGTTTCTGCAATTATGACACAAGGGGAAACATATTTACACAACAGCAAGAGAAGTTTTTTTTTCAACCTGTTTGTCACATTCAACGCACAAATGCAGATGACTTATCGTTGATTATCTACAAAAACTAAAGTTTGTTTGGACATAACTCTAAGTGTGTGTACTGTGTATATGTGTTATGTGTGTATGTATTTGTGTATGTATGTATTTAGAGTTACTGTTGCCTTTCTATCAGCTGGAACTAGTCTGGCCATCTCCTTGAACTTCTGCATCAACAAGGCATTTGTGCCCACAGAACTGCCGCTCAATGGATATTTTCTCTTTTTCTTACTATTCCCTGTAAACCCTAGAGATTGTTGTGCATGAAAATCCCAGTAGATTAGCAGGTTTCTGAAATACTCAGACCAGCCCGTCTGGCAACCAACTGTGAAAGTCAATTAAATTGCCTTTCTTCCCCATTCTGATGCTCGGTTTTTGAACTGAGCAGATCATCTTGACCATGTCTACAAGCCTAAATGCATTGAGTTGCTGCCATGTGATTGGCTGATTACAAATTTGCATTAACGAGGTAGACATTAATTTAATTAACGTTGGACAGGTGTACCTAATAAAGTGGCCGGTGAGATTATTATGTCAAAACAAACTTTTATTTTGGATGTAATTATTTGAGATTAATCTTTGCCTAGCAAAAACGCATGTAAACACAACAACACCTCTCACTAGTATACTGAATATATTAAGTGTTGAAGTAACAATTAGGTCAAAAATAATGTGTAAAATAACTGGAAGTGGTACTGTAAAACAGAAAGGAGAACTATATTTTTGGATGAAGGTTAATGTGTGTCTTCTCACCTGCAGGCATGAACCACTACGATAAGTTATTTCCTCTGCGAGCTGTGTCGGACAGTGAGCTGGACTTCTCCAAGTGGATATTGGTTGAGCCCAGAGCCACTGGAACACAGAATCAACAGTTTGAATATTGTCAAAAAAAGTCTACATGAAGCCAATATTTACTGCATACGTCTACTGCATATTTAATTTAAAGGGACAGTTCACTCAAAAAAGCAAAAATGTACTCATCTTTAAAGAGTTCTAAGATAGGACTGCATAATACATCGTTTCAGCATTGATATTGCAATGTGCACATCTCTAATAGTCACAATGCAGTGTGTAATGTTGAGTCTGGATTATAGTTCACCAACAGCACACATGAGGTTTGTGAAGTGTTTAATCATAACAGATCAATAGAGTGAACGTATATGTTTGTAATGTGTTTTTAGGGCCTGTGAATTTTAAGAGCGTTTAAAGCATTAATGCACAAGAAGTTGTAGTGTTTGTACTTTAATCTGCTGTGTACAGGGCCTAAATTCCTGTACACAACAGATCTCATAACTCGACCTGCAATTAGAGGGATACAAAGTTAGCATTAGCTCTACTATAAAAGATCTGGGTGTTATATTAGACAGCAATTTAACGTTGAAAATCATATATCCCATGTCACAAAACTGCCTTCTTTCATCTGAGAAATATCGCTAGACTGTAGCTCTACACAAGACGTTTGGCCATAGGGGAAATCGTCGTGCCCAACTTCTCTCGAGGCTTTTATCCTTCACTTTTGCCAATTGGTGAAGTTTTTTTCCTCGCCGTTGTAGCCACTGGCTTGCATGTTTCAGGACTTGTAGAGCTGTGCATCAATGGATTTGCTCTTCAGTGTTTGGACTCTTAGCAGTGAATATTAAACCACACTAAACTGAACTGAACTAAACTGAACTGAACGGAACTTAAACTCTAAAAACGCAACTGACACCATTTCAATTCACTATCTACATTGTAAAAGGGCTATAGAAATAAAGATGAATGAAACTGAATTTAATAAAGATACATTTTTAGGAATTATTTATTCAATGAAGACTGTACAAAGTCATTTTAGATTTAACAATTACATTTTTATTCATTCATTCATTTTCCTTTGTCTTAGTTCCTTATATATCAGTGGTTGCCAGAGCAGAATGAACCACTTACTATGTTTTATGCAGCAGATGCCCCTTCCAGACATAACCCAGTACTAGGAAAAAACCACACACTCTCATATGCACTCATACACTATGGAGAATTTTGTTCATCCAATTCACTTATACCGCATGTCTTTGGACTGTGGGGGAAACCGGAGCACCCAGAGGAAACCCACATGAACACGGGGAGAACATGCAAAACTCCACACAGAAATGCCAACTGGCGCAGCTGGGACTCGAACCAGCAACCTTCTTGCAGTGAGGTGATAGTGCTAACCACTGAGCCACCATGCTGCCTTGACAATTTAGCTTCTGTACCTAAATGCCATTTGGCTCCCCAGATAACCATTAAGCATGTGTTGTTTCACTTTTCTATACTTACAGAATAATCTCAATCAATTTAAATTATTGAATTTTTTCCAAATAGAGCCATTCAAGCCATCTGGTGAAATTATATTCATTCCACAATATATATCACAGAAACAAAACAACAAAATGTCCAAATTTATCAAATACTGCGCTGTCTAGAGTTCCTTCTTTTTGTCATTGAACACTGAAGAATACTATTATCTGATTACCACAGAAGGAAATACCACAGTATTCAAAATATCTTCTATTGTGTTCAACAAAACAATTAAAACAGATATGGGTCGAAGGGAGGATTTCACTTTCGGGGGCATTTTACCTTAGGCATGTTCCTGCTGCTGCTGTGCATAATTTCCTTGATGCAAATCATTCCAACTTCAATTAATTAAACATTTTCAACCTCTACCTGGATAGATTGTGGTATTGTGGTAAACTCACATTTACAATCCAACCATTCTTCCTATTGTTTTTTTAAAGTGTAATTTGAATACAATGTGCCAGCTTGCAAATAAAAACAAGGAAACTAATAGCATTTAATTGATCTGTCTTCTTTTGTGAATTTCCAATGAGCAGATTAATCTTTCTACTTCTGCATAGCAGCTACAATTTAATTGTGGTATTTGTAACAATGGTAACCTCAGGTATGTCATTCAGTGTCTAATTGAATGCCTAATTTGAATGCCAGACTATGACAAACTTTGAGGATTCGGAAAAGTGAACAACAACAACAACAACAACAAAAAAATCTTATGCTTCACAAATAATTAAGAATATGCACTGATTAATCAAGTTATGCTGTGGTAAAATTAAGTGTTTTATGGAGGATTTCATGTGTAGGCTTTGACATTGTCATGTTAACGTAAAAAAAAAAAGTTTATTTATAAATACAGAATTGCACCTAATGACTATTTTTGAAATGTGATAGTAGAGCTGAATTTTAGACCGTCATTCAATTATTTGGTGAATATAAAAATTCTAAGAGCCTCTTTTATCTTAAAAGGAAATCTTTTTTAAAATTATAAATCCCTTACTTTCATTTTTGATCAGTGTAATGGACTCTTAATAAATCCTAAATAAAAGCATCATTTCTTTTAAGAAAACATTTTTAAAAGCAGTGCATTTTAATACCAACATAATATTCAGCAACATAATCCAGTATTACTCGAGTACATTTCAGTCCAGCTATATTTTGGCAATATGTGGATTGAAAAAGTCCTCTAGTTTTACATTAGCTTTCTCCAGTTATCCCATCGTGGTTAAGATTGTCTTTTTGGCTATTCAATACAGTCTGAGCTAGCTAAGCTATGATAGGGTTTTTAATAGGGAATCAGTGACAAATACAAATGGTTTGTGTCACGCTTCCCACTCCTTCACTGTTTAAATTGGTCAGGGCGGCTCAGTAGAGAGCAGTCTGCTCAGTGTTATCCAGTCAGTCCTGCTGCGCTGCACATTAGGCTGTGCGGACAAATGATTCACACGGAACTGCATACCGCTGTTGTCTCTCACTTTTATAGTGTTTTGGCTCATATGCAGCACAAAATTGGCAGAGCATTACCAGTGTGACTAACAATATCTAACAAAATTTAATTGCATTTGGAGAAAAAACAACTAAACGAAACAGGATTTTAAAAGAAACCATAAGTTCCTTACATTAAAGGGCCATCTAAATCAGTGTTTCTCAACCACGTTCCTGAAGGACCACCAGCTCTGCACATTTTCCATGTCTCCTTAACCAAACACACCTGATTCAGATCATCAGCCCATTAGTATAGACTGAAAGGCCTGTAATGGGTGTGACATACAAAGGAGACATCCAAAACATGCAGCGTTGGAGGTCCTCCAGGAACGTGGTTGAGAAACGCTGATCTAAATAACAACAACTTCAGCTAAAAATTAAAACAATATATTTTAAGTTAATATAAAACAATCTATTTTGCTGTTCTTTTTGACTGTTTCAACGTCATTTTTTGGACAGAAAATTAATAAGCTGGAAAGAAGGTTTAAAAGTGGAAGCATTTGAAAACAAAGACATCATGAGCATGTATGTTACATGTTTAGGGAGATGTGGATTAAAGGCAACCGCAAACAAATATACACAACAATGGTGGAGTGCATGGTAGCGTTGCATGGTAGCGAGCCACTAATGGCACATTGTCACTTTCCTGTACAGACTGTAAAGGTTCCCACTATTTAATAAACAGCAGATTCAAGGACTTTTAAGGACGTTTTAAAGCAACATTAATTTTAAATCAAGCACCTTTGTAATTCACACCACCATCATACTGTTATATAACCCTGAGCAGCATCAAGTTCCATCTCTGCTTAACATTTCACTTACACAATATTTACATAAAATGTAAGAGTAATGGTGAGGTTTTGAATGTGTCATTTTTTAAAAAGCTTTAAACAGTCATGTTTAAAGATCTTTAATAAAAGTAGTTAAATTCAAAACTGGTAATATTCAAATGTGACTTCTGAAATACTGATAAAATGTGTATTATTTGTTACATTTCTTGTACAAGATTTAAATTTAAGTTTTTTTTTAATTTATGATTTTATTTTATTTTTTGTTCTGTTTTTGACAGCAGCTTCAAACAGAATTCAAGCACTTTCAAGGACCTAGTATGTTTGTTTTTAGATTTAAGACCTTGAATATATATCTGAAATTCAAGTACTTTCAAAAAGTGTGGGAACCCTGTATGTACTAACAAGGTGATGGCACCCAAATACCGGCTTGCCATGTAATACAGCGGTTCGCCATTTTTGTAATGTAATGTGTATTTATATAGCGCATTTATTGTGTATGGCCATAAACCCAAGTGCTTTACAGTCATGAGGGGGTGCCTCCACACCACCACCAGTGTGCAGCATCCACTTGGATGATGCAAAGGCACCCACAGGACAACAGCACCAGTGTGCTTATCACACACCAGCTATAGTGGATGGGGATATTTGCACACCTACTCTTTACGAGAAGTATCATGGGATTTTAATAACCACAGAGAGTCAGGACCTCGGTTTTAACATCTCATCCAAAGATGGTGCCCACTGACAGTATAGTGTCCCGTTTACATTTACTGGGGGCTTTCGGACTTACACGGACCGCAGGTTGAGCCCCCCTGCTGGCCTCACCAACATCACTTCCAACAGCATCCTAGTTTTCCCATGCGGTCACCCATCCAGGTACTGACCAGGCTCAGCCCTGCTTAAGGTGATATGGCTGTGGTGTTTTTGGGAATGATGTTGTTGTGTAGATGTGAAACTTTTTCAGAATGCAAGGAGAAAGCTTTTCTGTTTTTGGCAACATCATGCTGTTTAATGTAGCCTAACATTACAAATGGCTGTGACTGTCCAGACTCCAGAATCAGCTCTTGATGTTGACTTGCTGTGCCAGAAATCACTCACTTGTTCAATGATTTTCTAATCCCTGAATAGTGCGCAGTAGTTGAGGGCACTTTATCAACCAGGAGCAACTTAAAATAAGCAAAGAATTGTGCAGTTATTTTAGTTTTCTCTCCCTGATTAGGGAACTTAATTGAGAGAAATTGCTATAAAAATATTGAGCAGCAATTGTTAATTGTATCTCTTAGCAATAATAATTAGGACCTGTTTAAAATGATTATACCAACAAGACAATAGGAGTGAATTTAAGACTTTAAGGCCTAAAATTTTGTTTTTGAAATTTAAGACATTTTAGGACTTTTTAAACCACGCTGGGACCCTGACACACTGCTGCAGCGTATGTGGATGTCTGAGCCCCTGGCAGACAGCAGATGCTTTGAGCACACTTCCCCAGATTAGAGCAGTGCAGGTCAGACTGTTCATTAGGGTCTACTGCTGGATCTCATCTCACTATAATTGTTAAATGTGATATTTAATTCATCTCGTCTCTATCGACTCTTTGGTCTTTTAAATCTATTGCTTGATCTCAGGTAATGGGTTTTGGTCTGAGCACAAAGATAAGTTAATATATTATTTATGTAACCATGTACACTGATTCTGCACATCTGACTGATTGCTTGCCTTTATTTCCTATATTGTATTAATTTATTGCACGTTATACTTTTATAATGGCCATATTGATTATTAAAACTGATATTCAGTGAAAGAGACAGGGTATTGCCTTTGTATTTTTCAAAGAAAATGAAAGCAGGCAGTTATGTTAGATTTCATTTTGTTATAAATATGCATACAGTGAAGATGACGGTCACATAAATATGTCACACGACGCCTCAACATTTTAGGTGTCTTTTAAGTTGCTAATACCAAAATGAAAATAGGCAGTTTCTTATATCATGTTTACATTTTATTGTTAAGAAAGTGAAACAACATAGCCAGGCTGATGTGTATGATGTTATAAAGTACACTGTTCCCTTTGAAGATTTACCCGTGTCCTCTGGAGTTTGTTTTTCCATATCAAACTTGCGAAGTCTGAACTTACAAGGATGCAAGACTGAACTTTGTGCACTCAATACTAAGAAAAAGACAAAATGTCTGCAGCCATGCCTCTAATTTAATGTCCCCCCCCCCCCATCCAAAACGGCCTCTTCAGCATTTCCAAAACACTCTGTTTTCGAGGCTCGAAAAGTCCAGGGTAGTGTGGATGAAAAGCGTAACTGTAGCAAAACGTTTGCGTTTTAAAACTAAAACATATTAGTGTACCGGGGGCCTCTGACTCATACTACAAGTATACTGTTTTAACAGAGGAATTTAAGCCACCATGTGGGAAAAAATAGGCTACATTTAGTGTGCAATAATGATTGTGATGTATCATTCCCATCAACTCCCGTGGTTGATGTCGTGACTCTAGAAAACTTGGAAATCAGACAACAGTACTTATAGAAAAAAGGCTCAAACTCACTTCTGCAGCTGCTGTAAACCTCTGCTGGAGCTCCAGTGTGGCGCAGGGTAGTGAAATGTCGGAGGCCAGACTAGGCGTAGAGTCTCTGTGAGACTGACGCTTGTGCGAGCTGCATATCCCAAGACTGGACACACTGCGACCTGCATCCGCTAACCTCACCGGAGAGCCATCTGACCCTCTTTCCCCTGAGGGGTGTCCGGGGAGGAGTACAGTGTGGGTTCTGGGATGGCTGGATGTCTGTAGGGCTGCTGGTCGGTTGAGGTGTGTGGAGACACACAAGTGTTACTCTGACTAGTGATTCTCACTCGAACAGATGACGGGTGCTGGATGTGACCTCCTTCTCCAGCGACAGGATCTGTGTAGTACATTTACGTGGATAAAATGTAATGATAAAAGAACTCGATGCGACACGCACACAAAATGATTGCACACAGACACACCAACCCTGAGAGCCATTTTGAGTTTGAGGGTGCTGTTGGGGCCGGAGCTCTGCAGAGGAACTGCTGATTCAGAGTCATGTCCGCCTCGTTCAGGAGAGATGCAAGAGATACCTGTAGACTACCCAGAGAGCACTTGTGCTTACTATCCTTCACCTGAGACAAACAATCAGACGTGACATCAGTTTACTTTAACTTAATTCTTATCTTTTAATCATAATAAAACAGGCTATATTGGTCTTTAAATAATCTGTTTCTTTTTGAGGACTCACATTGAAGTGGATTTTAGTCATTAAAATTATTTTAGTGACTATTTGTTACAGAACATTCATGCTTTTAGGACGGTGCCTTATAGAATACCTCAATTTCCAGATCCTGAGTCTGGGGGTTGTTGATAAGGAAGGGAAAAGTCTCTTCCCACAGTGGCTCACTGTTTTATACCTCACCTGCAAAATACAGAAACAGGCCATATGTGCATTGCTGGACTTATAGTTGTTAAAGCTAATGATACAATGTTACCTTGCTTGTGCACGTCTTCTGTCCTACAGTCAGTTTGACAAAAGGATTTGGATCTATGCTCACTTTCTTCCCAGACTGTTGAACAAAAAGAGAAAAAACCTAAATATGTATGCAATATGATATGACAAAGTCAAAAAAACATGATACAGTCTCCTTAAAGGGATAGTTAACACAAAAAATAATCTTATTATTTACTCTCCTTCATGTGGGTTTTAAATCTTTAACAGTTTCTTTCTTTTGTTTAATGCAAAAAACGATTATTTTGAAGAATGCTAGTTACTCTCACCCATTGACTTCCATAGTAGAAACAAAAATACTATGGAAGTCAATTGGTCCCAGCAAATAGCATTCTTCAAAATATCTTTTTTTTTCAGAAGAAAGAAAACTCAAATAGGTTTTTAAACAAACGAAGGGTGAGTAACTGACAACTGACTGATGTTAAATGGTGGGGTGAACTATCCCTTTAAATGGTCAATTACAAATATGCAATACATTCTGACAGGTTGGTTTATCAAAAATAATAAATTATAACTCTATTTTAAAAGCCATGCTTCTTTCTAGATTTACTTTCACAAAAGCACTGACACAATACTTAAAGTTGAAAAAATTTGTACAGCCACAGCAATCTGCCAAATTCAGATGACGTAAAACCATGCAGTGGTGCTTGAGGGAAGAATACATTAGAGGAGCACTTAATAAATAAAAAATCACAAAAGAAAGACGCATATGATAAAAGACATTAAAACATGCTTAGATTACGGATCATCGCTATGAACTTTCAAAAGTACCTTCAGGCCTTTATAAGGGGGTTTGGGGCCATCAGGTTTAAATACAAGAGGATTGGTCTTTCCCAGGAAGGATTGAGTGAAAATGAAAATAGGAAAGGTAAAATAAGAGAAGATGACATGCAAGAAGGATAGTCAGACCCTACAGTTTAAAAAAAATATGACAATAGATAAAATAATAATAATAATAGGGCGATGCGGTGGCGCAGTAGAGTAGGTAGTGCTGTCGCCTCACAGCAAGGTCGCTGGTTCGAGCCTCGGCTGGGTCAGTTGGGCGTTTCTGTGTGGAGTTTGCATGTTCTCCCCGCGTTCGCGGGGGTTTCTTCCGGGTGCTGGCGGTTTCCCTGACAGTCCAAAGACATGCGGTACAGGGGTAGGCTAAATTGTATGTAGTGTATGAGGGTGTATGGGTGTTTTCCTGGTGATGAGTTGCAGCTGGAAAGGCTCCGCTGCGTAAAACATGTGCTGGATAAGTTAGCGGTTTATTTCGCTGTCTAAGACTGACCAGCTGTATATAAATCATGCATGTGACTTCAGAAACAAAATATATGGGTCAAATATAAACGGTGACATAGTTACAAAGCATTCAAGCTAGAACTAAGGGACAATTAAAAATGAAAATTCTCTTATCATTTACTAACCATCCAATGTTAGAACATTTTTGGAGTTTCTTACTTCTGATGAATAGTAAAGAAGAAAAAAAAAAAAATGCTCGAAACCGGTTTCAGCATTGAGTTCCCAAAATGAATTTTATTTTTTTTACTATGTGACAGTGGCTGCCCATATTCAACAATTTTTAAATAATATATAATGTAAAAAATTCACTTTTAATAAACAGCGGGGAAATGTCAATTAACATGCATTGAGTTAATGATTTTGGCAGGTTCATTTGTTATTTGACTGTAAGAAATGTCTATTCACACTGTTAGTTAAATGCCTTCAGTTAGATCTGGGGAACCAGGATTCAGATTTTACTGGCAAACTCACAATACTCTCTACAGAGAGAGTCAGTGTCTCACAAAAGACTAGACCAGACGCTCTCCTTTCCTTTAGGTTTCCACAGCCGAAACTGCCCTCAAAGACACTCTTACAGCAGAAGAGGAAGGCACAATGAAAACCATTAATAAATGGGAATTTTACACTAAGACTAGGAGAGTTTAAACTAAATTCATTTATCAGGGTTTCTGCAGGTTTCATCAAGTCAAATTTAAGGATTTTTAAGACATTTTGAAGACAATTGTGAATGAAGTTTCAAACTTATACAGGCCTGAACACTAAGGGTTTTTTAGATTAGTAAACCTTTTTACTTGCCTCATCAAAAACTAATTCAAATTTAGTTATTTATTAAGTCACATATTTTAAATAATGTGTCAAAACAAGCAAACTCAATTTTTTCCATATAACTAATCTTTAAAATAATGACAAGCTTTAAAAACTATAATAAACTAAATTCAATTCAGTTCAATTCATCTCAGTTTAGGTCTGAGTCCTCACCAGGTAGCTATACATATATGTTGAACTTTTCAAACAAAAGTTAATTTAAGAAACACAATTAAACAACATGGGTAATAGAGCTAAAAATGTACATTTTGTTCAATGATCTAGTGAGATTGCTATTTGTTTCGATCTAGCCTGTGCAGATTGCTGGAGAACTACAGATATGCCACTGATAAGAACTACAACTCCCATCATGCACTAAAACACACCAGTTCCAGTTCTCTCCCTGATTGCACCCACACAGCTGGAAGCTCATGATGGACTAATCAGATAGATCATATAATGACTTTGCTGAGTCTTGTTATCCTGTAGCATTACAAAGCATTCTATTGTGTAGCCTTGCCCTGTTTCTTGTTTTGTTGTTTTTTATCACTTGCATCGACCTCTTTGCCTGTGATCACAACAATTTCTTATTTTTCCATTTGTTCCTGTCCATTTGTCTGTTTCCTGACTAAGCTTTTCTCTATGCTCCTGTTTGTTCCTGTATTGACCATTGCCTGTATGACTTTTGGATAGGTGTTCGGCCATTTGGGTAGCTTTAAATGGACAAAAGAAAATTAACACCTGTTTAAAACAATTTAAGACCTACAACAAAATATTTTAGTAGGCCTAAAATTGAGTTTTTGAAATTTAAGACATTTTTGAACTTTATTAAAATTCATATCATTAACTATATTTGCATAAATAACATTCTTAAAAGTTTACCCCCCCCCCCCCCCCCCCAAAAAAAAAAAAATATCAAAAAGTTCTAGGAATAAAAGAAAGAAAGTCTTGAAAATTCCAGGTTGAGTGAAAAAATCCAGAATTCCTTTTGAGTGAATTATTGTACCCAATAAACAACAGAATACCATCAATACACACTTGAATAATTTATATCAGTAAAAAAATGAAAGCAGAACATTAAAATGCTTTCACTGAAAACGAAAAAATATGTAAGACGTGTATCTTTGTAGGACATCAGAACATGTTGCTTTACAGATCCTCAGAAAGAACCTGTGTGTACACGCAAACACAGACATAATCTAATGTTTGTAGATTTCTTACCGGCAAATTACTGGCTGAGTCCAGGTTAACAATTAGCAGAGCGGAAGAGAGATTGTCATTAGTCCTTATGCTCTTCTGTACCTAATAAGTGTAAAACATGCACAAGATGAGAAAAGATTTATCAAAAGTTCATCGAATGCTTCAATCATGTCTGTGTCAATGTCAGTCAGTGTGTTAGTACACATCTTGATCTAGTTTTTCAGCACTCGGGTACAATGACAGCCACTCTAATCTGAGGTGAAGTTTGCCTGTAGTGACTTCTTCTAAATCAAACCACTGCAGATTTAAAAAACAAACGCTGTAATGTTAGAGAAGAGATGCTTCCTGGTGACATGGAGCCAATCTGTGAATCACATTAGCAATGCACACGTTAGCTGACCAATCCGAGCCTCTTGAGGGTAGGTTTTTGGAGGAACAGGAATATATACGTTTTCATGTTAGCTGAGTACGGTATATTATTAATGCAAGATATGTAAAAAAATAACATGATTTGTTACAAATAAAGCATGAGCACACGTTACTTTGCATCTTATTAACACAACCAAGCCAAAAATACCTTTGGAAAACCCTTTTAATAATTGTATTTAACAGCAAAATTATTAATCATTGTTCATCAATTTACTTAATCATTGGTTGATTTGGCTTTTACTGTATCTTACGACTCTTAAAGGCACAGTAGGTCATTTTCACAACTAGAGGATGCATATTCACAACAAACAAAGGCGTAGTTTGATGATGAAGTGACTGACTGTAAAATCTTTGGAGTTGTCATCTTCATTACATCCTACTAGACTCATGCAGAAATCATGGTCATGGATGAGTATTTAAGACTTATCATGGTAGTTTGAGTAAGGCTGAAAGCCATCAAAATAAACCAAGACCGCTGAAGCAATTCCTGATGAGTGATGAGCTCAATGTGGCATGAAAGCTGAAGAGCTTTTATTATACCCGAGTATCACTTCAGGTTCTTCCACTCGTGTCATATTGGGAAGAGGCAGCACTGTTTTGTCACACTGATTACATTTTAGGGTTCTGTTGCTTCTTTGTGCAGTCTAGAAAAATGCACAGGATATTATAGCATCTTCAGTGTTTCCTCGTCTATAAAACCAAATCAGAAATCAAGAGTGTGTGACGTACTTAGCATGGAGACACTAGACATGATCCTTGTCGCTAGTTAAAATTGCTTATTTCTAATATTATTTGAATAATTTAAAATAATCCAAATACAAAAGTCAGCAAAATGTTAAATATGTTAATGAAAAAAATCGTACATACCAGGTCTTTTAAGGTAATTTTTAAAACAAAAACATTTTTTTAAAAACGTGCATGGGCACTGGTGCGGTGTGGTGGTGCAGTGGGTAGCGCTGTTGCCTCACAGCGAGGTCACTGTTTGAGCCTCCGCTGGGTCAGTAGCATTTCTGTGTGGAGTTTGCATGGTCTCCCTGTGTTGGCATGGGTTTCTTCCGGGTGCTCCAGTTTCGTTATAAGTGAATTGGGTAAGCTAAATTGTCCATAGTGTATGTTAGTGAATGAGTGTGTTTGGGTGTTTCCCATTGATTGTTTGCAGCCTGAAGAGCATCTGCTGCGTAAAACATATGCTGGATAAGTTTGCGAACCCTGGTTAATAAAGGGTCTAAGCCGAAAAAAAATGAATGAATGAATGAATGGATGGATGGATGAATGAATGGATGGATGGGCACTGTTGAGCTCAAGTTGCAAACATTGGATTCTACTTAAATACTTGAACATTCCAAAATGCAAACAAGAATATGAATCAGCTATTGACATACAAACAGTAGATCGAGTTGTTTCTGAACAGCCTGGTCCACCATCTCACTGCTCATGTTGGGGTCATGGATGGGAAAAGCCTCAGTAAAGAGCAGCGTGGCATTGGCACGAACCTCAGCATTGGTGGCCTGTTTAAAATGATAAAGATATGATAAAGATATATCACTAACACATTAACTTTAGTGCAAATAACTACATGCACTAAATACGTCAACAACTATAAAAGTAACCTTTAATGCCTTCCACAGAACTGGCTTGTAGAGCCTGTGCAGCATCTCATCGACTCCTTCGCGAAACTTCTGCTTGTGGAAATAAGTAAGGATCTACATAGAGAGACGGAAACATCGCAGAAAAAGAGAGTTTTAACTACAGATAACAAATTGATCAGAAGAAGTTGTCAAATATTCCCTGAAAGTATCTCTGATGTTCATTCATGTTTTTTTTCATGGCAACTAAACAGTGATCTATCAAGCTACATTAAAAAGAGCTAAAATGATGATTTATTTTTTGAACTTTGGAATGACTGAATCCTGCAGCTGGATAAAAAGTTGAGATGTGTTTTCTGACCTGTCTGACTTTGCTGTGGACAGGAGAGTTTCTGTGCAGCAACAGAGCATGTTGCATCAAGTCCTGGATGCAGGCAGACTCAATCTCCTCCAGAAAAGGGCCTGATGCCTTCCTCCATGCTCTGAAGTAAATCTCAGCCACGTGAACAGATAGAGCTCTGCAAGTACAGCGGGGAAGAATGCCCACTTTAGATCAAAGCGACTAGAAGATAACGCCAATTTATACAGACTTAATAGTGCTAAATCTGCAGATGCTAATATTGTTTGTCTTATAGTAAGTGCAAAGATGTTTCTGTGTGATTGATCACCTTCTACGAAAGTAGTGACAGGCAAATTTCTCCCTCTGAATTTTTGAAGTACTATTTAAAAGGCACAGGGTGTACTTTTTACCACATTCATGATTTGTATACGTGCCAATACTGCTATACTTCTTTCTTGAGCTCTCCTGTTTCCATATTGAGCCTAACAGCTTTACTGTTTTATATTCATGTAAGCAGTTTGTCTCCTCTACATCATAAGTAACTCAAAGTAAGCAAAAAGTTACTGAGTGCACATTTTAGCAATATGAAACAAGAGGTCATGAGTGTATGATATACTTTGGGAAAAACTGCAGCTGATTCTTAATAGTTTCATGAATCATCCGAATGAAGTTGTCATTCCAAGAAAAAAGGAAGGCAAGGAAGCGTTTCCCCTGAAAAATGAGCAATAAACAGAGTTACATCTCTCATAGAAAACAATACCTCAAGCTCATGAGCCCAGAGAAACATGTAGACAAACCTCTTCCTGTTTGATATGAGAGGCCCTGAAAAAGCACTGGAGAAGAGGGTCGATGACCTGCTGACCTTTTTCAGATGCAAAGTCGACACTGAGAAGCACCTCGCGTAGACTACAGAGTCTTCTGAGCTCGCTGACCTGAGAATATGACCAAAAAAGTAATTATTCGATATCAAAGTATATCATTATAACAACGTCATATCTGTAATATAATATTACTAGTACCGGTTTATCAAGTGTAACAGTGTTCTCCAAACAAACAAGAAAAGCAGTCCAGCCAAGCTCATCCTTGCCTTGCAATCCCGCCTCCACCAGCATTCAAACAGCCAGTGAATAGCCTGCTGAAGGGGAGTTTGTGATAGTGGCAAAGCGCTCTCTATAGCTGGAGAAAAAAAGCGCATTCACAATTTAAGATAACTATTTTGAATAACACTCACCGGCCACTGTATTAGGTACACTTTTCCAGCTGCTCGTTAATGCAAATTTCGAATCAGCCAATCACATGGCAGCAACTCAATGCATTTAGGCATGTAGACATGGTTAAGACGATCTGCTGCAGTTAAAACCGAGCATCAGAATGGAGAAGCACAGTGATTTAAGTGACTTTGAATGTGGCATGGTTGTTGGTGCCAGACGGGCTGGTCTGAGTATTTCAGAAACTGCTGATCTGCTGGGATTTTTACGAACAACCATCTCTAGGGTTTACAGAGAATGGTTCAAAAAAGAGATTCTGTGGGCACAAAGACCTTGTTGATGCCAGAGGTCAGAGGCCAGAATGGTTCCAGCTGATAAAAAGGCAACAGTAACTCAAATAACCACTCGTTACAACCAAAGAGCATCTCTGAATGCACAACACTTCCAAACTTGAGACAGATGGGCTACAGCAGCAGAAACCACACAGGTGCCACTCCGTCAGCTAAGAACGGGATACTGAGGCTACATTCACACAGGCTCACCAAAATTGGTTGCTGACCATGTCCACCTCTTTATGACCACAGTGTACCCATCTTCTAATGGCTGCTTCCAGCAGGATAACACAGCATATCATAAAGCGCAAATCATCTCAGACTGGTTTCTTGAACATGACAATGAATCCACTGTACTCAAATAGCCTCCACAGTCACCAGATCTCAATCCAATAGAGCATCTTTGGGATGTGGTGGAATGGGAAATTCGCATCATGGATGTGCAGCCGACATATCTGCAGCAACTGTGTGATGCTATTATGTCAATATGGACCTTTCTGAGGAATATCTCCAGAACATTATTGAATGTATGCCACGAACGGTTAAGGCAGTTCTTAAGGCAAAAGGGGTCCAACCCGGTACTAGTAAAGGGTACTTAATAAAGTGGCCGGTGAGTGTATATAATTCATTCAACCATTGCAGAGTGGTGACATGAAATAATAATAATGACATCAAATAAGATCAAACTTGCAACAATGAACCTTTAACATAACTATTTAGCAACACAACCCATTAAACAAAAGTCACATTTATTTATTTTTGGTTAAAATGGATTAAATAAATCATGTTTAATATACCATGTTTTAAACTCAATTAATGAACGCAAACATTTTTTTTTTTATTCTAGCAAATCCCAAACATATATTTATGCTTTTGGATGGTATAGGTGAACATTTAATATACAAAGTAATTCTACATTATATAACATTATATATACTGTATTGCTTTTACTTGCAAATATTTGTCAAATTTCATAGATTTTTTTTATAAAAAAGGCAGTTCAACCCAAATTTAAATTCAGGGCATTACCTGCATGTTGTTCCAGACCTCAAAGACTTTTGTTCAATGAAAATATATTTTTTAAAGAAATTTGTAAAGGTTCTGTCCCTCCATAGACAGCCTACACAATAACCATTCTCAGCCCAGAAAGGTAATAAAAACACAATTGTTCGATATGAATGTTCTTCTTTGTGCACAAACAGCATTCCCAGTTGCTTCATGAAATTGCAGTTTAGCCACCGGAGTCACATGGACTACTTTAATCATGTTTTTACTGCCTATCTGGGCCTGGAGAACGTTATTTGCGTACAGTAGGCTGTCAATGGAGAGACGAAAAATCCACATGCTTAATTACAAACATCAGTCGTGTTCAAAGAAAAAACAAATTTCAAGTTTGGAACAACACGAGGGTATGCAAGCAACAAAAAAACATTACATTTTTAGGTAAACTAGTCCTTTGTTGAATATTCTGTCATGTGCTCTTTCACAAAAAAAACAACAACAGAAATGTCTAGATGAAGAGTGACAATAAAGATACGTACAGTTCAGTATCTGGGCACAATTGAGAAGAGTGGTATAATTGTCATTTTCCTGCAAAGCATCTACAGAGACTGTAGAAACAATAGTGACGCCTTCTATTACAGCCATGGTTTGTATCTGAAAGTAAACAAGAACAACACCTGCAATCATTCTCATTTGCATTAAAGAAATCAGAAATTGAAATTAAAGTTTAAAAATTAAAAATTGTCAAATAAAGTGAATTAAAAAGTTTTTTAGATGTTAAATATCAGTTTGTTAGTTTCAAGGATATCTACATGCTAGTGTGCTTAATAGCAGTGATAGCATTTTCATTTAGAAGATATAAACCTCATATAAGCATCCAAAACTTCCCAGTATGTCACCTCTGCCTAAATGGATCAATGTTTATTTTGACATCACCTCAGTTTCTTATCAAACCTTCTGGCCAATCAAATGCTTTCTAGTATCTGACATGCCCCGCCCCCTTCAGGACACTTCTCATTTGTTTTTCATTTGATGTGCTTGAGCTCAACCACTCTCACTGGCAGAACTGTGATATAAACTAAACACTATTGGCTGTCCCACACTGTCTTCATGTTTGAGTTGAGATTGTCAAATTTTAAATAAAAAAATAAAAAATTAACAAGATATGCTCTAGATTTACTGGCCCTTTCAAAAAATGAGTAGCGTCACCTGTTCCTCAGAAACCTCCAGCTCCATGTCTCCAGCATCCTCCTCGGCTCCAGTGATCCAGCGCTCTGAAGGGGAAAGAGTGAGGCTGTGTTGCAGTAACTTCAGCTGTCTGTCCCACAGATCCTGCCTCTGACTCTTCTGCAGCTCCGCCAAAATTTCCACCAGGTCAAATGGATCCGCTCCATCCTTCTACAGCACAAACAGAAGGAACAAAATAAAATGACCCTCAAAATATGAAAAATCCATGAATTTTCTAGTGGCTCTGAAGACTCTCCACATAGATGCTGCATCATTATTCTAAACATAATACAATAATCTCAATATAAGTAAAAGTTCAGCCATAATGCCAAAACTCTGATTTATTTGCAACTGGTTTCTTTGAAATTTCCCAGGGGGGTTTTCCACTTTGTGATGTGGTAAATATGATTTGCTAGCATTTGAACCCTTTGTTCTAGAATCCAAACTGCAGCACTTCAAACACACTTTTTGGAAATGTGTGCCTATTAAAATAAAATAAAAAATTAAATAATAAAACGCTTTAAATTTTTATACATTCAAGTAGTTCATGCTGTAGAGCAAATCATCAGAAATTGTCAGGTTATTTAACAGAACTGAATCGTCTATGAATATATGATACATTTTAAACTACATTCTATAAACCCCACAGGAAAATATTTAGTAAAGAGAGGTAAATTATTTTTCTGGGTTAAAGCACACTATAGTCTTTAACTCGGACAAGTACATAAGGTCTTGACAAAATAGTCAGTTATTTATCCCCTCTTGAAAATAGATGATTACAAAGCAGATATGAATCGCAAAAAATGGACTGCGTTTACTTTCATTTCTATTTGTTTGTACTGTTTCTGAAAAAATAAAAAACTGAGCCAGGCAAATTTAGCGGAATTGAAACAGAATAAGTCGTTAACAATTTAGTACTATTAAATTAAATATTTCAAACTATGTAAATACGAAGAAAAAACATTTAGATTTTTTTTAAATAAGCACAATTGCTAATACATTAACATTTCAAATGTATTTATGAAAGCACTACAATGGTAAGACTATTGAGTATATTCAGTACTCTTTAATTGCTTTTTATTTTATCCAAAACTGCAAATTTGTTATAAATAATCTTATAGATTCGAGCCCCACTAGAAGAGTATAGTTATTATATAAGCAGTATATTGTTTTGTTGCATTCAGTGACACTGACATGTAATTTGATGAAGTTCAGAAAGTCCTGGACGTGCTCGTGATGGACAGAATCCAGAAACTGCTTTCGTTTCGACATCTTCCTGACAATCCTATCAGACAAAATAGATGGCACAAGTAAATATCGGTCAGTGACGCTGGTATAAATATAGTATAACGTTATAATCTCTTCACATATCACATACACATTGGGCGCAGTTTTTTCTTACCAGAAGTCAAACCCGAATAGCAAGTTGTTGTTTTCTTTACTTTGCAGGCACTGCTTTCTAAACTATATCAGCACATAAGACAGCATATGGTGAATATTAATTTTCAGTCAGTTCAAACCTGTTAACTGTTAGTTTGTTCACGTACAGAAGATCCTCAAATCCCGCTGCTGCGCCCGTTTCTGTTTTCACCCGCTCAAAATTGAAGAAGCGTCATGACGTCATGCGTAGTGTATCGCATAGGACGTATCCTCTCGTCATCTTGTGTTTACAGCGCCACCTGCCGTATGGGAGATCAACGGCGCTATAGCCTAAATGTAATGGATTTCTTTGCGATCTCTGTTAAATTATTACGTAAAGTTTAAAAAAATGATATTTGTACAAGTTTCAACACGTTTAATACGTTAATTGTTGTCATACAACATCAGCTTGCCTTATTTCCTACGCTAAATCAATTCTTGAGTGTTCAGTTAATGTCCACAAGGTGAAGCCAAAACACCGCAGATGAAAAATAATCACCACTTCCCTGATTAAGCCAATACAAACCTTTTTGCATCACAAGTTTTTTTAAATGTTGTTCAAATGTGCAATTGTGTTACTGTTTCATTAAATATGTGCTAATGTTCATTCATTTTTTTAGTTTCCGAAAGACATTACAGATATAACTTACATAACCTCTCAAACAGAAAGAGACTTACAGATCTTGCATATGCTTTGTATTTTCTTTCCTTTAACAACAACAACAACAACAACTATAAACAGTAAAACATGGGGAGCTACAAATCCTTTATAAGATTTTCTTTAAAGAAGAAAAGATGTACTGTATATTTAGATACATAATATTAAATTTAAAAGTTACAATTCAAGACAAATTTGGGCATATTGGGGAAATATACTCAATCCATTTACTCCAATTTGCTTTTTAAGTATTCAGTCTGTGTTCATCCATGGCATTTATAGTGTGCATTTTATCAATCCATTCTTCAACTGTAGGTGACTCTAACTTTAACCATTTTTTTGTAATGACTTTTTTTCCTTCTGACAGAGGAATATGTAACAGTTTCTTATCTTGTCTAATCCATCTATCTAAATTTATATTACCTAAATATGAAAGTTTCATAAATGAAAGCAATCTCTACTTCAAATATGGTGTCTAAATGTATTTTTATCTCTTTCCAGTATGGGGTTAGTTTCTGACAATCCCAAAAAACATGATAGTGATTAGGTACTTTTCCCCCACACATTCTCCAGCAGCTAGTGCCCTTTCCTCTGTGTATTTTCTGTGATGAAAATCCTTAGAACTTTTTTCCAACAGAATTCTCTCCACATGGTTGAGCTGGTACATTTTCATTGAGTTTTACAAATATTACCCCAATCCTCATCTGATATATTCAGATTTCCTTCCATTTTCATTTATCTCTAACATATAATGTATTGTTTGGTACAGATTCACGAAATCTCTTATACAGTTAGGTCCATAAATATTTGGACATCAACACAATTCTGACATTTTTGGCTTTATTTACCAACACAATGGATTTGAAATGAAACGAACAAGATATGCTTTAACTGCAGTCTGTCAGCTTAAATTTGAGGGTATTTACATCCAAATCAGGTGAATGCTGTAGGTACTACAACAGTTTGCATATGTGCCTCCCACTTGCTAAGGGACCAAAAGTAATTTGACAGAATAATAATCATAAATCAAACCTTTACTTTTTAATACTTGATTGCAAATCGTTTGCAGTCAATTACAGCCTGAAGACTCGAATGCATACAGACATCACCAGATGCTGGGTTTCATTCCTGGTGGTGCTCTGCCAGGCCTCTACAGCAACTGTCTTCAGTTCCTGCTTGTTCTTGGGGCATTGTTCTTGGGTTACAAGTTGATCTTGATCTCGTCTGTTCATAGGAGGTTGTTCCACCACTGTTAAGTTTTTTTTTAGAACTCTAATCTGGCCTTTCTGTTTTTGCGGCTCACCAATGGTTTACATCTTATGGTGAACCTTCTGTATTGACTCTGGTATAGTCTTCTTTTGATTGTTGACTCTGACACACATACACTTACCTTCTGGAGAGTGTTCAACTGTTCAACTGGCCAACTGTTGTGAAGGGTGTTTACTTCACCAAGGAAAGAATTATTTGGTCATCCACCACAGTTGTTTCAGTGGTCTTCTGGGTCTTTTGGTGTTGCTGAGCTCACTGGTGTGTTCTTTCTTTTTAAGAATGTTCCAAGCAGTTGTTTTGGCCACTCCTCATCTCTCTGATGGGTTTTTTCAGCCTAATGATGGCTTGCTGGCTGATAGCTCTTGGATTTCATCTTGAGAGTTGACAGCAACAGATTCCAAATGCAAACAGGACACTTGAAATGAACTCTGGATCTTTTAATATCTGCTCATTGTAATTAGGATAATAGGAAATAACACAGACCTGGCCATAGAACAGCTTAGAAGGCCAATTGTCCAATTACCTTTGGACCTTAACAAGTGGGAGGCACATACGTAAAACTATTGTAATTCCTACAACTCTCACCTGCTTTGAATGTAAATACCCTCAAATGAAAGCTGACAGTCTGCAGTTAAAGCACACCTTGTTCATTTCGAATCCATTGTGTTGGTGTATAGAGCAAAAAAATGTTAGAATTGTGTCGATGTCCAAAAATGTATGGACTTAACAGTATAATTTAGAAATGATATTATTACATGATTGGGCCTTGTCCACTGATAGAAACACTTTTATTACTTCTGTCTTTGCAACTTTCAATATTTCTGGTTTAATATTACAATCAATTCAATGTCTTGCTTGAAGGTATCTATATGTCACTTTGATTAAACCCATATTTCTTCCTGTAGAAATTCAAAAGTTTACAATAGTTCGAAATTCTTAGTCCATCTTAAAAATCTGTCATCTATTTGGTTAGGGATGTTTATACATTTTCAACACAAAAACTCAAGTTATGTATTACGTTTTGGGTTTCCATTTTAGTTATTCCATAATTAGGGAGAATAAAGAAATAAACACTATAAAATCAGCAAACTATGCATGGATATACCTCTGTAAAACTTTCAGAATACAGATATGAATAAAACTGTAAAGTTTAACGTATTTAAGTGCTGCTGAAGTGTTTGTGTAGCTCAGTGCAGAATTTTCATTGAGAGAAAATGTAATGTAACTAAAAATTGAAACATTTAAAAGTATTTTGAACATTTTCTTTCATTTAGACTGACAATTACATTACAGTCTCACCTTGACCCATTTAAGTAATAAAAAGCAAAAGGTTAAAAAATATGAATCAAGGTGTATAAATTGAGATGGTAAAGCCATTCGATTTTACTTATCAGATTTTAGAGCTATTGAAAAATATCTTCTTTATCAGGATTAGATTGGTTTAATTAAATAATTCTGAACTAAAAAGGGGGTAAAAACAGTGAGAATAATCTTTTATTCAGTTGCTTTAATACCTTCCATACAACATTGTTAACAAAAAAGCTGAATAGACACAAAATGAAAATGAAAACCCTACTAAGGTAACAAAACGCATTCAGGCTCTTACTTTTAAAAAGGAAGCAAATCCCAGAGTGACAAAACATTTACAGCTTAAAAATTAACATCACCAAGATAGTCACCTGGAAGCCGAAATTCCTCATGCTCTGATATGATATGTTTGGAAAAAAATGCTCAAAATGTCCAATGAAATTGGTGAGTACAAAAAGTCACAAGTGCAGTGTGATTCAAGTTAAATGTCATGTTTCTGAATAATCATGCTTGATGCATAGAGAAGAAGAAGAAGGCTGGAAATCACACCAACAGCCGTTTCACAGTCTTTAAACAATCCATGAGCAAAACACTTTGTAGCCAAGCTATTTTCTACTTATAAATATCACATACTGTACACACCATTTTGCTGTACCTGATAAAACTCTTGCAAACAAAATGGCTATAAAAGATTTCTGTACAGGAATTTTGTGCTGTGCAACAAGAAACAATGAAATACTTTTAAAATAAAGTATTATCAATGGATCATTTATGAGGAGCTGAACATAATTTCTGACAAGATTGTAGATTACCATTTGTTGTAGTAAGAAAGCACAGCATAAAACCAACAGAAAGAAAAACAGTTAATAAATACAGTACATATTTACATATGTAGCATCTTTCTATGAAAGGAGTTTTGTGTAATAAACTGAGACAATGCAACACTAACATTTCTGACAAAAAAAGTGATATATATTAACGTAAAATATGTAAGCTACTGTATGCATTCATAAATGTGATGATCTAAATGTTTTCTTTTTCCTCAAAGTACATTTTCTGGCCATTTTATTCAGGGAAAAAGTCAAATAACGTGCAAAACGAATAAAACTAAAACAAGCAGACAAAACAAGAAAGAGTGTGAGCTTTAATTCTTCAAGAAATCATGGGAAAGCGGGACGTTTATGTTGACGACTGCAATTTAAGCTTTGGTGAGAGAGACTCTTTGTAGGCCAGTGTAAATCCCAGTAGAAGTAGCCTGGTTTAGTTAGTCCAGTGCCGTTACTTTCCTGCTACTATCGCTTCTGCGTGATCCTGTGCGGGCCGCGACATGCCCCAGTTACCTGCTGTTCCATTCATTTCTGCTTTCTTGCACGTGCCACTACGTCTGCATTAGTTTCTTTGCGCCATCCTCTGTCAGATGATACCTGAGACGCAAAGGAAGACTTGATTATTAAGGCGAACTGACAGGAGGGACTGTAGTGTACCAACAAATGAGAAACACACCAATGAGTCCATCCTTTAGAAATGTCTTCACTTCCCAAGTCCACAAGTGCCTGTGATAAAAAAAAAACATCTGTGAGCCAAGAAAAATCCAACAATAAACAGAATAAGTAAAAACATTTTATTTTGTGTTCTAACTTTGCCCAGCAGTAGCTTGTTTTTGGACAGCAGTCCTCCTCCGTTCTTGACAGCGATGTCCAGAGTCCTCCTGTGCAGCTCCACCATTGACACACTGAACTCAAAGCTGAAGAGAGCAAGACAATGAGAGAGTGTTACAGACTGTTGTTGGTTTAATATTCTTCTCTACATCAATCTGTACTTTAATTTGCACAGGTAATCCAGCATCATGAGAAACTTTCAGCAAGAGAGCAACAAAAAGAAAGATTTCTCCGAAACATCAGCAGTTGCATCACATTATAAAGCCCTGGTTGATTTGGTTTGGAGGGTAAAACGCTGTTTAATAAGAATTTAATATACAAGCAAATGTCTTGCAAAGACACACACTGCAAAAAATGCTTTACTTGCTTAGAGATTTAGTCTCATTTTCTAGTCCAAATATTTTACATGAATACATTCTTGAATAAAGGAACATTTTTCAGGACAAGCAACAAATAATGTCTTGTTTTCTGAAATAATAACTTAAAATTAAGTGTTTTTTCTTAAGACCTAAATCTGCCAACGGGGTAAGCAAAATAATCTGATTTCAAAGCGACAACAAGATTGTTTTGCTTACCCTATTGGGAGATTATTTAGCTTGTTTAAAAAAAACTCAGTTAATTTTGACTAATTACAGTTGAAGTCAGAATTATTAGCCTCACTGTTTATTTTTTCCCCAATTTCTGTTTAGCAGAGAGAAGATTTTTTTTCCAACACATTTCTAAACATAATAGTTTTAATAGCTCATTTCTAATAACTGATTTATTTTATCTTTGCCATGATGACAGTAAATAATATTTGACTAGATATTTTTCAAGACACTTCCATACAGCTTAAAGTGACATTTAAAGGCTTAACTAGGTTAATTAGGTTAACTAGGCAGGTTAGGGTAATTAGGCAAGTTATTGTATAATGATAGTTTGTTCTGTAGACTATCGAGAAAAAAATTGCTTAAAGGGACTAATAATTTTGACCTTAAATGGTTTAAAAAAATGTAAAACTGCTTTTATTCTAGCCGAAATAAAACAAATATGATATCTCCAGAAGAAAAAATATTATCAGACATGCTGTGAAAATTTCCTTGCTCTGTTAAACATCATTTGGGAAATATTTGAAAAAGAAAAAAAATTTAAAGGGGGCTAATAATCCTGACTTCAACTGTATTTCTGGAAACAAGAAATGTTTTTTTCCTCGTTTAGAAAACGTTTCTTGATTTAAGACTTTTTAAATATTTGGAGAAAGAAAGAAAGAAAGAAAGAAAGAAAGAAAGAAAGAAAGAAAGAAAGAAAGAAAGAAAGAAAGAAAGAAAGAAAGAAAGAAAGAAAGAAAGAAAACTATACAACGCCTCTTCATCATTACAAATATTTTTCAACACAACATACAAGTTTGAATAGAAATGACTTTCAAAGTTTACCTAAAATGCTTGTCAGTTTACTCAACACAACAATTTACCAATTTGTATATGACATTAGAAAGAAGATATTACAAAATACAAATATGTATTTACAAATATTTAAGCTTTACTAAAATGTGCCAAGATCAGTTAATTGCATTTAAACTAAATCAATGCATTTTTGGTGATATTCTAAATGTGGTTAACATTTAAGCCCTAATTGTATTCTTTAAAGATGCTGTATGCAAGTTTTTGACTCTTTTAAAACATAAAAATACCACAATATGTTTGCAGATATTTAAGAAACATGCTAAGTGAACATTTTGTTTATCTGAAAAACAAAAGTCAGATATTCTGCTTTGAAAATGTCTGTTACATGCCGGAACGGCTGTCTTTGTTTTGGTTCTTTTAACCCTCGCACTGCCAGTTTAGCCAATTATATTTCAGCACCCCGGGTGCCATGGTGGAAAAGTGCATATTTCATTCATTCATACAATCAGAAAGGCTCTAAAAGCATGTTTCAATTTATCAAGTTATTAATTAGCAAATAATATAAATTACGAACGTAAACATTAGCTGAGCAGGTTACATTGTAACCTTGTGTCCTAACAACACTCTTCGAGATGAGATTTGTAGTGATAAGAAATTTGGCTGTTTGCACCAGATGAAACACAACAGAAATTTTAATACAGACATTCAGAAGCACAGAATATGCACTCACTCACGAAATGGTGAGGTTGATGATTAATTAATACACATTAAACCTCATTAACATTATTAAATGTACATGCTGAATCACTGATATGTGTTGGCTTTCTCTGAGTCACAGTTCTAAGTTGATTTTCAAACTGTCTTTTTTATTTTCAAGATCTGCTGCTGCTTTCAGTAGTATGGCAATAAATGTCATGTAAATAACATTCAAACTCACATCGTTGGCATTTAACACTGAATAAAGCACATGAGGTGTACCTGAGGTGATCATTGTCAGTTTGTTGTTCACCTGTGAGATATAGAAGCCGTTTCAAATATCAATTTGAGGTGTTGCTTAGAACAAAAACTCATTTTAATATGGAAAATATTCCCTCTATCATGTGCCGTTACTTTTATATATATAAAACGGTTTAAATCAGCCTTTAGGCTCGATCGTCAGACTCACTTCAGTTGGTCATCAATCTGGCAACCTGCGCTTGGGTGTCCACTGGGTGTCAAACTTACATACTGCACCTTTAAGTGTTGTTTTTAAAACAATTTTACAGATTTTTAAAGTCTCAGTGTAATCAAAATAAAACTTTTTTCATATTAATATGTTAGTCAAAGTAATCTATAAGCTAGTGTGCACTAAAACAGCTATAAAACTAACTTCCGGCAAAATGAATCAATGATTTTTTTGAATGTGACGTCATTCTTCAGTTTCTCAACAGTTATAATATATTTTACTATTGAAACGATTTTTTTACTAAGATGGTTTAGTGGGTTTCTTACGACTGGTCATAGATGGGGTTGAGCGTTTTCTTGAGTGTGCTGGTTTTTCTGCGGCCACTGCGGCTCTTATCTGGTAACAGGTAGAGGCGGATGTACGGGTCTGAGCCATCTTTGTTCAATGCTATGAGGTTTCTGCAATTATGACACAAGGGGAAACATATTTACACAAAAGCAAGAGAAGTTTTTTTCAACCTGTTTGTCACATTCAAACGCACAAATGCAGATGACTTATCGTTGATTATCTACAAAAACTAAAGTTTGTTTGGACATAACTTAAGTGTGTGTACTGTGTATATGTGTTATGTGTGTATGTATTTGTGTATGTATGTATTTGAGTTACTGTTGCCTTTCTATCAGCTGGAACTAGTCTGGCCATTCTCCTTGAACTTCTGGCATCAACAAGGCATTTGTGCCCACAGAACTGCCGCTCAATGGATATTTTCTCTTTTTCTTACTATTCTCTGTAAACCCTAGAGATTGTTGTGCATGAAAATCCCAGTAGATTAGCAGTTTCTGAAATACTCAGACCAGCCCGTCTGGCACCAACTGTGAAAGTCAATTAAATTGCCTTTCTTCCCCATTCTGATGCTCGGTTTGAACTGGAGCAGATCATCTTGACCATGTCTACAAGCCTAAATGCATTGAGTTGCTGCCATGTGATTGGCTGATTACAAATTTGCATTAACGAGGTAGACATTAATTTAATTAACGTTGGACAGGTGTACCTAATAAAGTGGCCGGTGAGATTATTATGTCAAAACAAACTTTTATTTTGGATGTAATTATTTGAGATTAATCTTTGCCTAGCAAAAACGCATGTAAACACAACAACACCTCTCACTAGTATACTGAATATATTAAGTGTTGAAGTAACAATTAGGTCAAAAATAATGTGTAAAATAACTGGAAGTGGTACTGTAAAACAGAAAGGAGAACTATATTTTTGGATGAAGGTTAATGTGTGTCTTCTCACCTGCAGGCATGAACCACTACGATAAGTTTATTCCTCTGCGAGCTGTGTCGGACAGTGAGCTGGACTTCTCCAAGTGGATATTGGTTGAGCCCAGAGCCACTGGAACACAGAATCAACAGTTTGAATATTGTCAAAAAAAGTCTACATGAAGCCAATATTTACTGCATACGTCTACTGCATATTTAATTTAAAGGGACAGTTCACTCAAAAAAGCAAAAATGTACTCATCTTTAAAGAGTTCTAAGATAGGACTGCATAATACATCGTTTCAGCATTGATATTGCAATGTGCACATCTCTAATAGTCACAATGCAGTGTGTAATGTTGAGTCTGGATTATAGTTCACCAACAGCACACATGAGGTTTGTGAAGTGTTTAATCATAACAGATCAATAGAGTGAACGTATATGTTTGTAATGTGTTTTTAGGGCCTGTGAATTTTAAGAGCGTTTAAAGCATTAATGCACAAGAAGTTGTAGTGTTTGTAACTTTAATCTGCTGTGTACAGGGCCTAAATCCTGTACACAACAGATCTCATAACTCGACCTGCAATTAGAGGGATACAAAGTTAGCATTAGCTCTACTATAAAAGATCTGGGTGTTATATTAGACAGCAATTTAACGTTTGAAAATCATATATCCCATGTCACAAAAACTGCCTTCTTTCATCTGAGAAATATCGCTAGACTGTAGCTCTACACAAGACGTTTGGCCATAGGGGAAATCGTCGTGCCCAACTTCTCTCGAGGCTTTTTATCCTTCACTTTTGCCAATTGGTGAAGTTTTTTCCTCGCCGTTGTAGCCACTGGCTTGCATGTTTCAGGACTTGTAGAGCTGTGCATCAATGGATTTGCTCTTCAGTGTTTGGACTCTTAGCAGTGAATATTAAACCACACTAAACTGAACTGAACTAAACTGAACTGAACGGAACTTAAACTCTAAAAACGCAACTGACACCATTTCAATTCACTATCTACAATGTAAAAGCGATATAGAAATAAAGATGAATTGAACTGAATTTAATAAAAATACATTTTTAGGAATTATTTATTCAATGAAGACTGTACAGAGTCATTTTAGATTTGACAATTAAATTTTTATTCATTCATTCATTTTCCTTTGTCTTAGTTCCTTATATATCAGTGGTTGCCAGAGCAGAATGAACCACTTACTATGTTTTATGCAGCAGATGCCCTTCCAGACATAACCCAGTACTAGGAAAAAACCACACACTCTCATATGCACTCATACACTATGGAGAATTTTGTTCATCCAATTCACTTATACCGCATGTCTTTGGACTGTGGGGGAAACCGGAGCACCCAGAGGAAACCCACATGAACACGGGGAGAACATGCAAACTCCACACAGAAATGCCAACTGGCGCAGCTGGGACTCGAACCAGCAACCTTCTTGCAGTGAGGTGATAGTGCTAACCACTGAGTCACCATGTTACCTTGACAATTTAGCTTCTGTACCTAAATGCTATTTGGCTCCCCAGATAACCACTAAGCATGTGTTGTTTCACTTTTATCTTTGCTCTATTGTATTTATCTATACTTGTAATTTATTTACAGAATAATCTCAATCAATTTAAATTATTGAATTATTTCCAAATAGAGCCATATAAGCCATCTGGAGAAATTATATTCATTCCACAATATATATCACAGAAAAACAAAACAACAAAATGTCAAATTTATCAAATACTGCGCTGTCTAGAGTTTCCTTCTTTTTGTCATTGAACACTGAAGAATACTATTATCTGATTACCACAGAAGGAAATACCACAGTATTCAAAATATCTTCTTATTGTGTTCAACAAAACAATAAAACAGATATGGGTCGAAGGGAGGATTTCACTTTCGGGGGCATTTTACCTTAGGCATGTTCCTGCTGCTGCTGTGCATAATTTCCTTGATGCAAATCATTCCAACTTCAATTAATTAAACATTTTCAACCTCTACCTGGATAGATTGTGGTATTGTGGTAAACTCACATTTACAATCCAACCATTCTTCCTATTGTTTTTTTAAAGTGTAATTTGAATACAATGTGCCAGCTTGCAAATAAAAACAAGGAAACTAATAGCATTTAATTGATCTGTCTTCTTTTGTGAATTTCCCAATGAGCAGATTAATCTTTCTACTTCTGCATAGCAGCTACAATTTAATTGTGGTATTTGTAACAATGGTAACCTCAGGTATGTCATTCAGTGTCTAATTTGAATGCCTAATTTGAATGCCAGACTATGACAAACTTTGAGGATTCGGAAAAGTGAACAACAACAACAACAACAACAAAAAAATCTTATGCTTCACAAATAATTAAGAATATGCACTGATTAATCAAGTTATGCTGTGGTAAAATTAAGTGTTTTATGGAGGATTTCATGTGTAGGCTTTGACATTTTCATGTTAACGTAAAAAAAAAAAGTTTATTTATAAATACAGAATTGCACCTAATGACTATTTTTGAAATGTGATAGTAGAGCTGAATTTTAGACCGTCATTCAATTATTTGGTGAATATAAAAATTCTAAGAGCCTCTTTTATCTTAAAAGGAAATCTTTTTAAAAATTATAAATCCCTTACTTTCATTTTTGATCAGTGTAATGGACTCTTAATAAATCCTAAATAAAAGCATTCATTTCTTTTAAGAAAACATTTTTAAAAGCAGTGCATTTTAATACCAACATAATATTCAGCAACATAATCCAGTATTACTCGAGTACATTTCAGTCCAGCTATATTTTGGCAATATGTGGATTGAAAAAGTCCTCTAGTTTTACATTAGCTTTCTCCAGTTATCCCATCGTGGTTAAGATTGTCTTTTTGGCTATTCAATACAGTCTGAGCTAGCTAAGCTATGATAGGGTTTTTAATAGGGAATCAGTGACAAATACAAATGGTTTGTGTCACGCTTCCCACTCCTTCACTGTTTAAATTGGTCAGGGCGGCTCAGTAGAGAGCAGTCTGCTCAGTGTTATCCAGTCAGTCCTGCTGCGCTGCACATTAGGCTGTGCGGACAAATGATTCACACGGAACTGCATACCGCTGTTGTCTCTCACTTTTATAGTGTTTTGGCTCATATGCAGCACAAAATGGCAGAGCATTACCAGTGTGACTAACAATATCTAACAAAATTTAATTGCATTTGGAGAAAAAACAACTAAACGAAACAGGATTTTAAAAGAAACCATAAGTTCCTTACATTAAAGGGCCATCTAAATCAGTGTTTCTCAACCACGTTCCTGAAGGACCACCAGCTCTGCACATTTTCCATGTCTCCTTAACCAAACACACCTGATTCAGATCATCAGCCCATTAGTATAGACTGAAAGGCCTGTAATGGGTGTGACATACAAAGGAGACATCCAAAACATGCAGCGTTGGAGGTCCTCCAGGAACGTGGTTGAGAAACGCTGATCTAAATAACAACAACTTCAGCTAAAAATTAAACAATATATTTTAAGTTAATATAAAACAATCTATTTTGCCTGTTCTTTTTGACTGTTTCAACGTCATTTTTTGGACAGAAAATTAATAAGCTGGAAAGAAGGTTTCAAAGTGGAAGCATTTGAAAACAAAGACATCATGAGCATGTTTGTTACATGTTTAGGGAGATGTGGATTAAAGGCAACCGCAAACAAACATACACAACAATGGTGGAGTGCATGGTAGCGTTGCATGGTAGCGAGCCACTAATGGCACATTGTCACTTCCCTGTACAGACTGTGTAAAGGTTCCCAATATTTAATGAACAGCAGATTCAAGGACCTTTAAGGACGTTTTAAAGCAACATTAATTTTAAATCAAGCACCTTTGTAATTCACACCACCATCATACTGTATATATAACCCTGAGCAGCATCAAGTTCCATCTCTGCTTAACATTTCACTTACACAATATTTACATAAAATGTAAGAGTAATGGTGAGGTTTTAAATGTGTCATTTTTTAAAAAGCTATAAACAGTCATGTTTAAAGATCTTTAATAAATGTAGTTGAATTCAAAACTGGTAATATTCAAATGTGGTTTCTGAAATACTGATAAAATGTGTATTATTTGTTACATTTCTTGTACAAGATTTAAATTTAAGTTTTTTTAAATTTATGATTTTATTTTATTTTTTGTTCTGTTTTTGACAGCAGCTTCAAACAGAATTCAAGCACTTTCAAGGACCTAGTATGTTTGTTTTTAGATTTAAGACCTTGAATATATATCTGAAATTCAAGTACTTTCAAAAAGTGTGGGAACCCTGTATGTACTAACAAGGTGATGGCACCAAATACCGGCTTGCCATGTAATACAGCGGTTCGCCATTTTTGTAATGTAATGTGTATTTATATAGCGCATTTATTGTGTATGGCCATAAACCCAAAGTGCTTTACAGTCATGAGGGGGTGCCTCCACACCACCACCAGTGTGCAGCATCCACTTGGATGATGCAAAGGCACCCACAGGACAACAGCACCAGTGTGCTTATCACACACCAGCTATAGTGGATGGGGATATTTGCACACCTACTCTTTACGAGAAGTATCATGGGATTTTAATAACCACAGAGAGTCAGGACCTCGGTTTAACATCTCATCCAAAAGATGGTGCCCACTGACAGTATAGTGTCCCGTTTACATTTACTGGGGCTTTCGGACTTACACGGACCGCAGGTTGAGCCCCCCCTGCTGGCCTCACCAACATCACTTCCAACAGCATCCTAGTTTTCCCATGCGGTCACCCATCCAGGTACTGACCAGGCTCAGCCCTGCTTAAGGTGATATGGCTGTGGTGTTTTTGGGAATGATGTTGTTGTGTAGATGTGAAACTTTTTCAGAATGCAAGGAGAAAGCTTTTCTGTTTTTGGCAACATCATGCTGTTTAATGTAGCCTAACATTACAAATGGCTGTGACTGTCCAGACTCCAGAATCAGCTCTTGATGTTGACTTGCTGTGCCAGAAATCACTCACTTGTTCAATGATTTTCTAATCCCTGAATAGTGCGCAGTAGTTGAGGGCACTTTATCAACCAGGAGCAACTTAAAATAAGCAAAGAATTGTGCAGTTATTTTTAGTTTTCTCTCCCTGATTAGGGAACTTAATTGAGAGAAATTGCTATAAAAATATTGAGCAGCAATTGTTAATTGTATCTCTTAGCAATAATAATTAGGACCTGTTTAAAATGATTATACCAACAAGACAATAGGAGTGAATTTAAGACTTTAAGGCCTAAAATTTTGTTTTTGAAATTTAAGACATTTTAGGACTTTTTAAACCACGCTGGGACCCTGACACACTGCTGCAGCGTATGTGGATGTCTGAGCCCCTGGCAGACAGCAGATGCTTTGAGCACACTTCCCCAGATTAGAGCAGTGCAGGTCAGACTGTTCATTAGGGTCTACTGCTGGATCTCATCTCACTATAATTGTTAAATGTGATATTTAATTCATCTCGTCTCTATCGACTCTTTGGTCTTTTAAATCTATTGCTTGATCTCAGGTAATGGGTTTTGGCTGAGCACAAAGATAAGTTAATATATTATTTATGTAACCATGTACACTGATTCTGCACATCTGACTGATTGCTTGCCTTTATTTCCTATATTGTATTAATTTATTGCACGTTATACTTTTATAATGGCCATTATTGATTATTAAAACTGATATTCAGTGAAAGAGACAGGGTATTGCTTTGTATTTTTCAAAGAAAATGAAAGCAGGCAGTTATGTTAGATTTCATTTTGTTATAAATATGCATACAGTGAAGATGACGGTCACATAAATATGTCACACGACGCCTCAACATTTTAGGTGTCTTTTAAGTTGCTAATACCAAAATGAAAATAGGCAGTTTCTTATATCATGTTTACATTTTATTGTTAAGAAAGTGAAACAACATAGCCAGGCTGATGTGTATGATGTTATAAAGTACACTGTTCCCTTTGAAGATTTACCCGTGTCCTCTGGAGTTTGTTTTCCATATCAAACTTGCGAAGTCTGAACTTACAAGGATGCAAGACTGAACTTTGTGCACTCAATACTAAGAAAAAGACAAAATGTCTGCAGCCATGCCTCTAATTTAATGTCCCCCCCCCCATCCAAAACGGCCTCTTCAGCATTTCCAAAACACTCTGTTTTCGAGGCTCGAAAAGTCCAGGGTAGTGTGGATGAAAAGCGTAACTGTAGCAAAACGTTTGCGTTTTAAAACTAAAACATATTAGTGTACCGGGGCCTCTGACTCATACTACAAGTATACTGTTTTTAACAGAGGAATTTAAGCCACCATGTGGGAAAAAATAGGCTACATTTAGTGTGCAATAATGATTGTGATGTATCATTCCCATCAACTCCCGTGGTTGATGTCGTGACTCTAGAAAACTTGGAATCAGACAACAGTACTTATAGAAAAAGGCTCAAACTCACTTCTGCAGCTGCTGTAACCTCTGCTGGAGCTCCAGTGTGGCGCAGGGTAGTGAAATGTCGGAGGCCAGACTAGGCGTAGAGTCTCTGTGAGACTGACGCTTGTGCGAGCTGCATATCCCAAGACTGGACACACTGCGACCTGCATCCGCTAACCTCACCGGAGAGCCATCTGACCCTCTTTTCCCCTGAGGGGTGTCCGGTGGAGGAGTACAGTGTGGGTTCTGGGATGGCTGGATGTCTGTAGGGCTGCTGGTCGGTTGAGGTTGTGGAGACACACAAGTGTTACTCTGACTAGTGATTCTCACTCGAACAGATGACGGGTGGCTGGATGTGACCTCCTTCTCCAGCGACAGGATCTGTGTAGTACATTTACGTGGATAAAATGTAATGATAAAAGAACTCGATGCGACACGCACACAAAAATGATGCACACAGACACACCAACCCTGAGAGCCATTTTGAGTTTGAGGGTGCTGTTGGGGCCGGAGCTCTGCAGAGGAAACTGCTGATTCAGAGTCATGTCCGCCTCGTTCAGGAGAGATGCAAGAGATACCTGTAGACTACCCAGAGAGCACTTGTGCTTACTATCCTTCACCTGAGACAAACAAATCAGACGTGACATCAGTTTACTTTAACTTAATTCTTATCTTTTAATCATAATAAAAACAGGCTATATTGGTCTTTAAATAATCTGTTTCTTTTTGAGGACTCACATTGAAGTGGATTTTAGTCATTAAAATTATTTTAGTGACTATTTGTTACAGAACATTCATGCTTTTAGGACGGTGCCTTATAGAATACCTCAATTTCCAGATCCTGAGTCTGGGGGTTGTTGATAAGGAAGGGAAAAGTCTCTTCCCACAGTGGCTCACTGGTTTTATACCTCACCTGCAAAATACAGAACAGGCCATATGTGCATTGCTGGACTTATAGTTGTTAAAGCTAATGATACAATGTTACCTTGCTTGTGCACGTCTTCTGTCCTACAGTCAGTTTGACAAAAGGATTTGGATCTATGCTCACTTTCTTCCCAGACTGTTGAACAAAAAGAGAAAAAACCTAAATATTGTATGCAATATGATATGACAAAGTCAAAAAAACATGATACAGTCTCCTTAAAGGGATAGTTAACACAAAAAATAATCTTATTATTTACTCTCCTTCATGTGGTTTTAAATCTTTAACAGTTTCTTTCTTTTGTTTAATGCAAAAAACGATATTTTGAAGAATGCTAGTTACTCTCACCCATTGACTTCCATAGTAGAAACAAAAATACTATGGAAGTCAATTGGTCCCAGCAAATAGCATTCTTCAAAATATCTTTTTTTTTTCAGAAGAAAGAAACTCAAATAGGTTTTTAACAAACGAAGGGTGAGTAACTGACAACTGACTGAGTTAAATTGTGGGGTGAACTATCCCTTTAAATGGTCAATTACAAATATGCAATACATTCTGACAGGTTGGTTTATCAAAAATAATAAATTATAACTCTATTTTAAAAGCCATGCTTCTTTCTAGATTTACTTTCACAAAAGCACTGACACAATACTTAAAGTTGAAAAAATTTGTACAGCCACAGCAATCTGCCAAATTCAGATGACGTAAAACACATGCAGTGGTGCTTGAGGGAAGAATACATTAGAGGAGCACTTAATAAATAAAAATCACAAAAGAAAGACGCATATGATAAAAGACATTAAAACATGCTTAGATTACGGATCATCGCATGAACTTTCAAAAGTACCTTCAGGCCTTTATAAGGGGGTTTGGGGCCATCAGGGTTAAATACAAGAGGATTGGTCTTTCCCCAGGAAGGATTGAGTGAAAATGAAAATAGGAAAGGTAAAATAAGAGAAGATGACATGCAAGAAGGATAGTCAGACCCTACAGTTTAAAAAAAATATGACAATAGATAAAATAATAATAATAATAGGGCGATGCGGTGGCGCAGTAGGTAGTGCTGTCGCCTCACAGCAAGGTCGCTGGTTCGAGCCTCGGCTGGGTCAGTTGGCGTTTCTGTGTGGAGTTTGCATGTTCTCCCCGCGTTCGCGTGGGTTTCTTCCGGGTGCTGCGGTTTCCCTGACAGTCCAAAGACATGCGGTACAGGGGTAGGCTAAATTGTATGTAGTGTATGAGTGTGTATGGGTGTTTCCTGGTGATGAGTTGCAGCTGGAAAGGCTCCGCTGCGTAAAACATGTGCTGGATAAGTTAGCGGTTTATTTCGCTGTCTAAGACTGACCAAGCTGTATATAAATCATGCATGTGACTTCAGAAACAAAATATATGGGTCAAATATAAACGGGTGAACATAGTTACAAAGCATTCAAGCTAGAACTAAAGGGACAATTAAAATGAAAATTCTCTTATCATTTACTAACCATCCAAATGTTAGAAACATTTTTGGAGTTTCTTACTTCTGATGAATAGTAAAGAAGAAAAAAAAAAAAATGCTCGAAACCGGTTCAGCCATTGAGTTCCAAAATGAATTTTATTTTTTTTACTATGTGACAGTGGCTGCCCATATTCAACATTTTTAAATAATAATATAAATTTAAAAAATTCACTTTTTAATAAACAGCGGGGGAAATGTCAATTAACATGCATTGAGTTAATGATTTTGGCAAGGTTCATTTGTTATTTGACTGTAAGAAATGTCTATTCACACTGTTAGTTAAATGCCTTCAGTTAGATCTGGGGAACCAGGATTCAGATTTTACTGGCAAACTCACAAATAACTCTCTACAGAGAGAGTCAGTGTTCTCACAAAAGACTAGACCAGACGCTCTCCTTTCCTTTAGGTTTCCACAGCCGAAACTGCCCTCAAAGACACTCTTACAGCAGAAGAGGAAGGCACAATGAAAACCATTAATAAATGGGAATTTTACACTAAGACTAGGAGAGTTTAAACTAAATTCATTTATCAGGGTTTCTGCAGGTTTCATCAAGTCAAATTTAAGGATTTTTAAGACATTTTGAAGACAATTGTGAATGAAGTTTCAAACTTATACAGGCCTGAACACTAAGGGTTTTTTAGATTAGTAAACCTTTTTACTTGCCTCATCAAAAACTAATTCAAATTTAGTTATTTATTAAGTCACATATTTTAAATAATGTGTCAAAACAAGCAAACTCAATTTTTTCCATATAACTAATCTTTAAAATAATGACAAGCTTTAAAAACTATAATAAACTAAATTCAATTCAGTTCAATTCATCTCAGTTTAGGTCTGAGTCCTCACCAGGTAGCTATACATATATGTTGAACTTTTCAAACAAAAGTTAATTTAAGAAACACAATTAAACAACATGGGTAATAGAGCTAAAAATGTACATTTTGTTCAATGATCTAGTGAGATTGCTATTTGTTTCGATCTAGCCTGTGCAGATTGCTGGAGAACTACAGATATGCCACTGATAAGAACTACAACTCCCATCATGCACTAAAACACACCAGTTCCAGTTCTCTCCCTGATTGCACCCACACAGCTGGAAGCTCATGATGGACTAATCAGATAGATCATATAATGACTTTGCTGAGTCTTGTTATCCTGTAGCATTACAAAGCATTCTATTGTGTAGCCTTGCCCTGTTTCTTGTTTTGTTGTTTTTTTTATCACTTGCATCGACCTCTTTGCCTGTGATCACAACAATTTCTTATTTTTCCATTTGTTCCTGTCCATTTGTCTGTTTCCTGACTAAGCTTTGAATTACTCTTATGCTCCTGTTTGTTCCTGTATTGACCATTGCCTGTATGACTTTTGGATAGGTGTTCGGCCATTTGGGTAGCTTTAAATGGACAAAAGAAAATTAACACCTGTTTAAAACAATTTAAGACCTACAACAAAATATTTTAGTAGGCCTAAAATTGAGTTTTTGAAATTTAAGACATTTTTGAACTTTATTAAAATTCATATCATTAACTATATTTGCATAAATAACAGTTCTTAAAAGTTTACCCCCCCCCCCCCCCCCCCCCAAAAAAAAAAAATATCAAAAAGTTCTAGGAATAAAAGAAAGAAAGTCTTGAAAATTCCAGGTTGAGTGAAAAAATCCAGAATTCCTTTTTGAGTGAATTATTGTACCCAATAAACAACAGAATACCATCAATACACACTTGAATAATTTATATCAGTAAAAAAATGAAAGCAGAACATTAAAATGCTTTCACTGAAAACGAAAAAATATGTAAGACGTGTATCTTTGTAGGACATCAGAACATGTTGCTTTACAGATCCTCAGAAAGAACCTGTGTGTACACGCAAACACAGACATAATCTAATGTTTGTAGATTTCTTACCGGCAAATTACTGGCTGAGTCCAGGTTAACAATTAGCAGAGCGGAAGAGAGATTGTCATTAGTCCTTATGCTCTTCTGTACCTAATAAGTGTAAAACATGCACAAGATGAGAAAAGATTTATCAAAAGTTCATCGAATGCTTCAATCATGTCTGTGTCAATGTCAGTCAGTGTGTTAGTGTACACATACTTGATCTAGTTTTTCAGCACTCGGGTACAATGACAGCCACTCTAATCTGAGGTGAAGTTTGCCTGTAGTGACTTCTTCTAAATCAAACCACTGCAGATTTAAAAAAACAAAAAGTGATCAGTGGAATGGAATGAGAGTTATGGACAAAAATAACATTTGTTTCATTCAAAATCAATTAAGCAACACTACAGAGTTCAAGAGAAAAGACAGCTGATGGTGATCATTTGAAAAACAAAGCAAAACAGTTCTTGGAAAAACAAGTTACTGGGAATGTAGCATAATATCAACACCTTTGGGAAAAAAGATTAACTATAGATTATTAAAGAACACTTATGGTGATAAATGAATCAATCAATCAATCAAATCAATCAATAAATCAGCCTGCCCATCCATCTATCCATCCATCCATCCGTCTGTCTGTCTGTCTTTCTATCCATCTATTTTTTGGTAAGGAGATGACCATATTATTGTTTTGAAGCAAAAAGACAACATCAACATTTTTTATGAGGTAATAATGCATACATTGCAAAGTTGAAAGCAGATATAAATTACTGTAATGAAAAAAAATTCAAGCCAATTACCGGTTTTCTCAGTCGCTTTGGTACATTTTCTCACATCAGAACTGAAATTTGCAGAACAGTAAGTGCATTTCTCAAAACAATGCTTACAACGCGATTACCTGCACAACCCAGTCTCTTGCTCAAAATCCTTAGTTCATCTCTCAAAAATACATTTCTGTGTCAATGAACGTGTCAGTGCATCAGAATGACAAGTCCTTGTAATATAGTGTGCAGACAGTCAAATACTTAGTCATGTTGTCAATATAATAGTGTACTCTGCAGTGGTGTTCTAATGTAAACTATTCTACTATGTTTGAATTGAGAAAATATTTGTTTATGACCAATTTTTAGTCCTATGACACATTAAATAGAATTTTACATAAAATCATGGTGTACACAACAGTCTCTGGACATTTTGCATCACAAAAAACAATATTTTAACAGTTTAACAATAAAAAATGTATCACTTTCTGGCCATCGGATATTAAGCATGAAGATTTATATATATATTATCATATATACTGCGATTGTTATTTTCAAAAGTATTACATCTATTTGTAAATGTCTATTATTATCATTTGTTGAGTCTCCCCATACATTTTGATATAGTGCTTGCACTGCTTCATGTGCTGTCACACTTAACAAGCGGATGAAAGTAGAAATGTGAACATGAGACAACCTCCTTTGAAATGCACCTTCATTAGAAAAAGTCAAGATTCACCTAGGACAAATGTACCAATTGTAAACAGATTTAGGGGAAAAAAAGGCTAGTGGAAACGTATAAAAAAACGCATTATGAAAAAATATTATGACTTATGAACTTATTCAGCCATTTTGCATGTAAAGATTTATGCCATAAACAAACGATTTAATGTTGTGTGGGGGTGAGACTACTCAACAGAGACCAAAATAATGTATTTTGATCAACATGACATAAGTAATCGATAATGTAGGAAACATAAGAGAAAGGCACATGATCATCTGCATGGATGTACAAAAGCATTTACAACTTGTTCAAAGGAATGAGAAACTGCTTTTTGCATGTGCACAAGTGACACAATGATGTGAAGATTGAACAGGGAGTTTTGAGAATTTCAATTCTGATCTGAGATACAGTATGTACCAAAGCCACTGAGAATAACTGTAATACTGCCTACCATAGACTATAAAAAAGTACAAAACCTGCCAATACTGTACAATCTATTACCTCAACTATAAAAACAAAAATGTCAGTTCATTATTTAAAGGTCCTCAAATAAAACTGGTGGTGACATTCCTTGAAGAACATGCACTTCAAATTAATGTAACAAAAATGGGAATTTAATTATATTACCTCATCAACCTTCTGTTCTTTATGAAGCTCAGTCAAGTCAATCATTAGACTGAAACAAAAATCAACAAAACATTACAAACTTTTAAAAAGATATATGACAGACAATATTGCACCCTTTAGATATATACTGTAAGTGAATACGGCACCTCCCCAAAAAATCATCTTTATCTGGGTCTTCATCAAAGAGCTCAATTTCCAGATGTTGTCCTGAAGGTTCATATACTAGTGCCTGATGATAAAACACATGCATGCAGATTTTAAAGTTTGTGCTTTGTATTACAGCATAAGCGTAGTGTGTCTCCATATTCACCTCATACACCTCGTTCCACTTGGGGTGCAGACACTCTTTGATGGTCTTGCTTCTGAAGAGTTGGTTGCTGACCAGCAGCATGCCATATGGGTCAGACTTGCCTTTGATCAGTCCGCCAAGATACGAGTCCTTCACTTCCAGATTCTGAGCTTCAATAAAATAAATCCTCAGCACTCCCTAATGAGAGAACCAAACATAAAAGAAGACAGCAGAAGAGATGGCTGAATAATATTATCAATAAGTAAGCATGGTTTGCTAAATAATGAGTGATGAGATGGTAGTGTTGTGTTTGGGTGGTCACCTTTGGCATGGGGAAGCGAAGCTGTGCCAGCTCAACCTCACCTATCAATGGCACTGTGATCCTGTTAGGCAACACCATGTAAGCGCTGATAATATCCTGGATCATTTGATCTGAAAAACCACTGCCAATGGAAAAGAAATAATGGGAATGCATCATTAGAGATGGTCTCCTTTATACATTCTGTTGACTAAATGTAACTAAATAGTACTGTAGTAGTAGAGTAACAGTAGATTAAGGCCCAATTCCCAATTCAAAAATACTTTTGCATCTGTCACTCGATGGCACTGGAATACCCTGTCAGAAAAGTCTAGTGGCTGGAAAATACCTTTATAGGTGTCTGGTATATTATTAATGTTGTTTTCGTGTGTTTACAAAGATGAATATGGCAATGGTGTAAAAACACAGTACAGTGATGAGCTTATTGCCATATTATATTGTTATGATAACATGATACTGTTGCTTTCTTTGATTTCCTGAAGATAAATACCAAAAAACGCAACTACAGCATAGTTGCAACTACAAAATAACTACAGCAGCCGCCATTGTCAATCTTTTATGAACTAAGAGCTCGCGATGACATATGATGACGTGTATGGGTGTTGTAGTGCTGTCCCATTTCTTAGGGGTAAAATTTAAAGGCCTTCCCCTTAAAATTTTAGGGCTAGGGGTAAAAAATAGAATTGGGATTGGGCCTTAATATCTGTTGACACTTTATTTTGATGGTTTTCCGAATCAGAAAGAGCTTTATATCCAGAAACATTTACACAAGGGATTTGTTTCCGTGACAGAAGCCTCTAATGTGCAACAGAATGACAGTGACATGACAAAACTCCAGTGTAACTCCAATGCAACCACTATCATTCACTAACCTTAAAAGTAGAAAAGAAATTGGTGATATTCTTCTGAATTTTGACCCTAGTGTGTGTTTATAATCCGGTATATTATTGTAAGAAATGCAATGTTTTTACATTAAAGGATACATTAAACAGTGCTTAGCAGTGCAGATTTCTAATCAAAATTTGTGCTTTGATATATTTATAGTAAGAAGTCATTTTAAAATCTTAATGGAACATGAACTTTATTAATACTCTAGTAGATTTGGTATCTATACTCAATAGATTGGAGTAAAGAGGAAAAAAAAGACCCATAAAAGGTATTTTTGGCTATGACAAAAACATACCCATGCAACATTCGACTGGTTTTGTGGTCCAGGCTCACATATTTTCTTCAGGCGGTTAATTAATTTATGCATCAGAGTTAAAGGCAGGAACTGTGTTATGAATCATTGGAAGACTTGAGGTTCAAATGGTTAGCAAAACTGAAATTGTTCTGTGTGGTGAACAATAATTAAAGCAACTCAACCTTTAATGGTGCCTTAATTGCTAATACTAGTTGGTGTCATAAATAATGATGTACTGTGTGTGAAACTGAAACAAACAAACATAAAATAAAATAACACCTCTAAATGCTAGTGCATATTTTAATCAGAAACAATCAATAATGAAAAATACAATCATATGACTTCTTTTAAAAACATCATTAAATAATCACTCTTGTAGAAGTTGCAGAATGTCTAACTGATCTAAATATGCGATTAAAAAAAGACAAAGAAAAAAATCCGGTCCCTCCCGGATGTATTGCTAACTGCAACAACCACATTCAAACGTTGACTCGCCGACTAAACCAACAATCTAACAAAACACAAATATCATCTGACACGGTTTATTCCAGTATGTTTTTGTAACATTATCATAAATATATTTTCAATGTTTAGTCAGACAGCTACCGCAGCATTTGGTGTGACAGTTTATACTTCCACAGTAATTGGCCTGCAGCCTGTCGGTCCAGCACAAACCCACTATGACCTTGTTAAAATACAACCACAAGCTGTGAAAGACAAGAGAGAGGAAGCACAAAGCACTAGTCCCAGTCTGAATATTATGTTAACCATGCTCCTGTCTCTGTGCTGCGAGTTGACTTTGCTGAAAACCCTGTGTGGCCTGGGTTATATAAAGTCTTCTTAACATACACACATGATTAGGCATATACAGGCAGACAAATAACATTTTACAAACTAATAGTATAACACAAGGTACAAAAGCATGTCTGTAGAGTAGAGCACTTTAACACTCTACCACACGCATTATGATAAATCTATTTAAAATATATATAATTGAAAAACTTGAACTTAATGTGCTGTAAAAAAAAAAATTGGAAACATTTATTTTTTTCAAGGTACTTTTTAAATGTTGCCATATAGCAACAATGTCCAACAGTGGATCTAACTTAGAAATTTCAAATGTAGAACTTTATAGTTAATAATTGTGTTGTTTGAAATGATTTAATTGGAGTTGCAGTATTATAAGCTTTAACACAGAACTTCTAAATGACACCATATATACATGCTTTCCAAAAACTCCTATTCCAACAGTTATTCCATTCTTTTTTGCTGATTATTATTAAAAACAACCCTAATATTGTATTATCATGTATACAACATACAGTAAATATAAATATTTTCTCCAGTAAATAAATAACAAGCTACTAGCTAACAATATTTATATATTATACTATATACTATACTACACCTGTCTTATCTGCCTCTTAGTTAACTTACCTGAACTGTCTCTATCAAATGTCCAGTCTGCATCATTCTCATGGTCACTAAAACCCATCTCATCCTCACTTTCATCTGCAGGAAGAGCCAGTTCTATCCTTTTTCTTGTTTCACTTACCATAGAACATGTTGGTGCTCGCTAATACACTGTTCCCTCTATTCATATCTATTCAAAAGTAGTATTGTCATTAAAACTAGATTTTATCCATAATGCAAATTCCATTAACATGAAAGTAATCAACACTATATTACTAGCATTCATGTTGTTATTGTTACAACTTAAAAAGTTCACAGCTGACCTTGCTAGCTAGCAAACCCATTGCAATATTGCACGTTCCATTTGGCAACACACACATTTGATCACACTAATTTGACTAAAAAAATTTGAGTTGTGTATGTCATCATAACCTACTTCAGGTGATGTTTCAGATTTATTTGGGGATCTGACATAATTTCATCCTTTGTTTTAATTGACGTTTACATTTGCATTCAGCAGCTACTCATAATAAACACCAGTCTGTAAGTAATCACTAATCACGCTACAGAATAACACAGCATGTCATGTGATTTAACCAGAGCACATCATTACACTAAGGTCTTCTCTTTCCAACAAATTTTTTTTTAAGTTGGTCTTAAAGAAACAGTGGCAGGGAAACGAACATAAGTATCATGTTGCCATATGGTAACACCGTGCAGTAGAGGGTTAAAGGTTATTAGTACTGCATTAAGTAATATTTAACTGGTCACACTTTACAATAAGGATTCATTACTCTTAGTTCATGTCAGTAAACAAGTGAACTAATGAAGTCTTATTGCAATGTATGACTATTTAAATAATCAATTTATCCATGCTTCCCACTCACTGTATACAAACAGCACAGACCACATCAATTCATTCTAAAAAAGGACTATTCTGCACTTTATAGCATGTTGTCCTATATTATGAGACTACAGTAAATTGTATTCACCTTATTCTCCGCGTACGAGAGGGCGCAGCCATTTGAATAATTTTGGTACGAGACTTCCGGTCTCATTCACTTTCATTCATTTTTAGACGTTAAAAACAGCTCATTTTGCTGCTTGATGTTGCAAACTGATTTTTTTCTTATTATATTATTCTATTTTGTCTGTATTTTCAATCAAATACTTGTTTGTAGGGTAAGTAGTTTAACCGTTTTCTGCCGTTTATTATTCATAGTCATTTCTCCCATTGGCAGCTGAATCGGAAGTTCTAAAACAATCGCAAAAACGAGCCCACTTCCACATTGAAGAATAAGGTCAATAGGATTCTGCTTAGCTATTTCAAAAGAGCATAACCCATCTTTTTTAATATAACTGTCCTCATTACACATTTGTTTTTCACTCTTTTGCAATTGAATCATTTATGCATGAGATAGTTGAAAGATGCAGTATTATGAATGACTGGAATGAAAAACAAAAGACTAAGCTGTAAACTAATTTAGAGGTACTTTTCCCCGAGCATATTCAAATTGTTCCGCATAAAGATCCATCACTAAGCAAGCAACTAAACCTGTTTATTAGAGTCTAAATGAGTCTTTATTGCCAATAGTAAGTGGTGATTAGTGACATGGTTGAAAGTAAACCACACACAAACAAATATATTTTTTGTTCTGTATTTACTGTATTTATTAGCATTAAAGCCATGCACTTGTGTTTCTGACTGATTTGATTGTCTCTGGTTTACTTAAATATGGAAAAATTATCTTCTGTTGCATAATCTGAGACTGGGCAGGTAGTTTTATTTAACCAGCATGCTCGCTTATAGCTCTGGATCAGGAGGCTAAATGTTGATATTAGACCTACATCTCTTTCAATAGAGAGAAAGATCTACTGGTGTTTAATATTCTGTTGTGTTTGCTGTAAGAGTTTCTGTTATGTTGCAGGTTTTATGGTTATACCACTGTGCTTAAGAGAAGAGATTGTGCTTAGATAGTGGGTGGTAACATGAATTTATATCCAGCTCCACTCAATAGCCAGCAACCATGCTCAAATCAATAATATCTTGCTTATTGTGAGCATTATTTTAAAACGTACAATGTTAATCAATAGTTCATATTATTACATTTTAAAAAGTAATTGCAAATATTAGGTTGACGCAGCTCATTTTATACATTATGCATTACTTCATGTTTACAATCTAGTCTAACACCATATAAACAGAAAGCGCTGTTGAAATCTTTGGATCAAACGTTAAGTAGTCAATACTTAGAATCATTAATGAGGAATCAAAGCTTTCCCAAAAAGCTTTGAAGAAAAACAGCAGAAGTTCGGGTTCAACAACTGGATGTTTAAACTTACAAACAACCAAGGACATTTTTTAAATAGTAAAAGGAACATTGCCAATTGTGTGAATGAGCTTCAACAGCGTGCTTGAACAAATAAGTATGCTTACAATTACATTTGATTGTTCATCACCAGTTCATCTACATATGAAAAAATATATTTGAATAAGTATGTGCTCACAATTACATTTGATTAGTTCCTGGAAGTTCACCTACATATGAAAAAATATATATTTGAATAAATATGTGCTTACAACTACATTTGATTGAGTTCAACTACATGAAATAAAATAAAACTTGACAACAAAATGAAAAAATCCTAAAAATAGACTGATGAACTCATCACACGTCAGGTTGAAAATTGTGTTTGACACATAATATTATATGAGCATTAAGCAAAAAGAAAGAGAAAAACAATCAATTTCATCCAAGTCATGAAAAGCCTTCTAAAATATCAGCTTAAACCCAACTGCTAAAACCATTAAGAGTTGGGGTTGCCAGCGCAATCTCACAAGGAAACATACATATACTGTAGGAAACATTACATATAGTCAGAAAAGTAGCTCATTTACCAATTTATACGCTTTAAAGGGCACCTAGGTTACCCCTTTTTCCAGATTTAATATAAGTATTTTGTGTCTCCAGAATGTGTCTGTAAAGTTTCAGCTCAAAACACCCATCAGATTTTTTATTATACCTTTCATAAGTTTCTATATTATAGCTCTGACCAGCAGGTATCGGTTTTTGTGTACTGCGCCTTTAATGTTAGTCCTTCGCGCTCACTGTTTCCACGTGCCTGTCAGCATGCCTTAATCTCCGCCCTCGGCTGCCTCAGACTACAGACAGACATGAAGGAAGAAGATCTCACGTAACGTTTGTGAGAAATACTACAGTAAGAACTTTACCAATGAGTATTTAATGCATTTGTTGTGGAGTTGCAATAATGAGTCACACACAATGTCATTACAACGTTCACACACACACACACACACACACACACACACACACACACACGCACACACACACGCACACGCACACACACACACACACACACACACACATACACGCACACACACACACAAACAGTGTGCGCATTTAGTTTTGCACTCTTTTTGCACGCAAATGTGACAGGATACAGGTTAATATCTACTGCTGTATGAGTATTTGTTATTTTAATGTACAAAATAAACCTGATTTAACGTCCACAAACTGGGATTGAAGTGTCTTCTTTTATAATTGTTCTGACACGCGGCTGTGCTGATTAAGTAAATCTGAAGTAAATCGCTGTAATTCATTACAAACACGCACTGTTTTAAAGCATTTTAAACTTGTAAAACTCACATTTGATGATGATTGACGATCCTAGCAAACTGAACAGACATTTTATTCCCGGTTGCTTTGTGCACGTCCTCTCTTGTTGATATGATTAAATACATGATTCTATGTCAAGTTGCGGTCGGTCTGAAAACCGCTCCTATTGGTCCACCATTTTTATGTTGTTAAATTGAAAAAAAAAAGGACTGAGTGTGTTTAAAATACCCCAATATGATGCTCTATACACTATACCTACACATAAACAGCTTCAAAAGTAGATTTTTCACAATAGGTGCCCTTTAAATTCATACGAAACCCTAAACCTCACCCCTCATTAAAAAAATTGTTCTTAAAATGAGGTGAAACAACACAATTCTTGAGGTTTTTTTTTTTTTGTGGGGGTTTGTGGCAACTTAATGTTATTTACAATTTAAGTTGATCGAACATAAAAAAATTAGGATGTATGGAATACAGCTTTTTTACAGTGCTAAACACAAGCATCATTGGGGGATGATAAGATCATAAAATGTACAAATGAGATTGTACAAACTCGTAAAAATTTGTCACTAAATCAAAATGTTATGAATTGCCTGAGATTGCATTAGGATTCACAAGGCTAATGTATTGAAAATATCTGAATGAAGTGGATCAAATAAGCTGATTTCAAACATTTCTCTACTATATATTTTCTTTGATTTGTTTCACTAATCCCATCTTTTCGGTACATTCATCAAAAACTATTGTGTTTTTGTTACATTCTCCAATCAGTTCTCATATACTTTTTAAATTACACTTGACAATCAATCTCTCAATTTCCAGCGAGCCGTGGTAAAACCCAGCTTCATCTTCTGTAATAAAAGTGCGCCAACAATCCCTGTGTAAAACATAAACCCCATAAAAATATCAAAGCAAGAATGAAGTTAATAACTCCTCTATTGATTTGCCTCCAAAGCTGATGCAGTTCCCCAAACATCTTCATAATGCAAGCATAGCGCTCTCTGAGCCTACAATAATCACCAGTCCTAAACAACGGGACACTAGAGATATACAGAACACTTCTTTTCTGCAGCACCAATAAACTTTAATAGCAGAAGAGCACACACTCGCAATGCTGCAGTGCTAATGACCTTAGCCGAATTTTGCTTTTGGTGTTTTCTTTTGCACTTAGCTTGCAATAAGAATGATCAAGAGATTGAGCTCCAAACTGAACCAACCGGTGCAAGTATCAGGGATGCAACCATTATAGATTTTGGTTGTGTAATCATAGTCTGAGGAATAATCACAATTTCACGGTTATCAGGATTATTATGCATTCATTAATTTCAAAACACTACTAGTTTAGAACACACGAGTGTTCTTAGAACACACAGTTCACATGAAAACTGCTTATATTTTAAAGTGCTATTTATTGCTGCTCAGTAACTTATTAATACAGCACAAAATAATAATAAAAACAAACAATAGTCCATTTCTCTTTGGACTTAAATAGAAGTGAAAAAAGGTTTTTATCATTTAAACATAAGTAATAATTTTACTTTAAGATAAACGACAGAACAATGAATAAATAAACAAATAAGAATAAATAAAAAGAATAGTGTTTGTCTAATGTAAATCTAAGCTACATATTAGCTAAGTATTTCCCTTTTAAAGCAAACAAATGTAGTCAAAGGCTGCTGAAAGGCACTTTTGATCAATTATATTACAAAATTGTTTGGTATTTTTCATTTTGTATTTTTTTTCTCTTTGGAGTAGAAATGTGAATATTTCATACAAGCTATGAAGCCGATTGGTCAGTTCTTGTCACGTGGCATTCTTTCACAACTAGGTGTGCGTGCAAAGCGTGGAAAATAAGGAACTTGCCCGCACAAAAGATGCAATATGTTAACGGCCCTTAGCTAATAGCCTCAGCCATAGTTAATCCAGTGTACATGGGTAGCCTCGGTGTACAAGCTCGGAACTTCAAACAAGCACACAGTTGGCATAACTTTGCAGCAGTTTTGTTCTGTGTAGAAATGCGGTGTTGAAAAGCCTTTATGGTTAATTAACCGTGACGAATTAAAGCGGGGTTAACAGTTAAATCGGTTAATCATTGCATCTTTAGCAAGTATTCCGATGTTTCAGTAATATAAGCTACATTTTAACTACAAACACAAACTTACTCACTAGTCACTACAATAAAAGAAACATTATCGGTATTGATGTTTCTATAACAGCCTTTAACATCTACAGAATCTTTTAATACACAAATAATTGTTCCCGAACCCCTCCCCCCCTAATATTTTCATGAAAATTGCTGGATTTAAAAATGTCTGATTTCCCATCTGTCAGTAGTAAATTTTTAGCTGAATCTGTGGTCCTTGGTGATTCACACAATAGCATACAAGTGGCCATGTGTCCTTAAGGTTAGAGAGTTGGACTTGCAATCAAAAGACTGCAGGTTCAATTCCGGGTCCTGGCAGGAACTGAAGATGGTGGGGGGGTGAATGAAGTTCACCTTTTTATCCATCTTTACTCAGCTGAGGTTCCCCCGAGCAAGGCACCTAACTTTTAATTGCTCCCCAAGCACTGGAAGCAACAGCTGCCTACTGCTCAAGGAGTATGCTCACTTTATGTGATTGTGTGTGTCTGTGTGTGTGCTTTCACTCCTCACTCCAAATGTGTGTGTGTGTACTTGGATGAGTTAAAAGCAGAGGACCAATTTCAAGCATGGGTAAAACTAATTTAAAACATTTAAAAACTTCAACATCTAATTTAAAACAACTAATTTAATACATTTAAAAACTTCAAAAGTACAGAGAAATGTTTACTCAGGTTGTGAATTAAAGCTAATAATATTGTAAAAAACTTCACTTCAAAACACGTTTCATCAGGAGCATTGGGATTGATTTGGACTTGATTGCATGTTTATTTTTAATCTAAAAATGGGTGACCATTAACTCAACAGCTTCAGCTAAAAATCTTCTTTAATGATCTACTGAAGAAAAAAAGTCATCATACATCCTTAATGGCCCGAGGGTGAAAACATTAACTGTAAATTTTCATTTTTTGGATGAACTATCCCTTTAATGGTATTGATATGAACCCCCGCACGCATTTTAGAAAATTTTCATTTTAAAACAGTAATAAATTCCTACAGAACAGCTCTGTACACAGCAGGAAGAGCTTGAGACCACTACACTGTAGATGAGATAACTGATGTAATCACTACACGCCTGTGTGTGTGTGTGCATGATCAGCACAACCCGAGGAGCAACACTCATGAATCTGCTCAAGCGTTTTACTGCAGACAGTATGTCACGGTAACACATTAAGGGTCTCTCTAATCTACCATTACACTGGACACTTAGAGGCTGTTTGAAAAACAATTTTTGTTTCTTTAATTATTTTGTTTGTACCTAAACAATTTCTAGGAAACATGCTGGAGGAAAATGGTACATTGCATCTACATGCATAATGCATAAATGGACTGTAATTGTAATTTAACTGTGAATGCATTTCAGCGTCAGACAGTACAGTAAACATTATATTTAATATACAGCTCTTAGGAATACTTGATTCCAATTGAAATCAACACCTAGAAAATACTAATAATACAGGCTCATCCACACAAATGAGGATGACTTGTAAGCTTAATTTTTTAAGCAATTTAAAAAAAATACTAATCTTAAATCATCATTTCTGTTGCTACAATTATTTATGGTAAACAGCCATGAAATATTAATGTTTATTTTATATCTGCTAATTGCTGCCAAATTTATTCTCAAAATTTTGTTTTCAGTGAACTAATAAAATCATTCATTCCTTTTCCTTTCGGCTTAGTCCCTTTAATAATCAGGGGTCGCCACAGCGGAATAAACCGCAAACTTATCCAGCATATGTTTAACGCATCGTCTGCACTTCCAGCCACAACCCAGCACTGGGAAACAACCACACACTCTCACATTCACATTCATTCACTACGCCCAATTTAGCTTATTCATTTCTCCTATAGCTCATGTCTTTGGACTGAGGGAAACCAGAGCACTCGGAGGAAACCTATGCCAACACGGGGAGAACATGCAAACTTCAATCACAGAAACACCAACTGACCCAGCAGGGGCTCAAACCAGTCACCTTCTTGCTGTGAAGCGACAGTGCTAACCACTGAGCCACTGCGCCAGTCTGAACTAATAAAATACTTCTAAATATTCTTTAATCATGTGGAAGGTAGCCATGACATATGCATGTTAATAGCAGTGTGTAAATAATGTTGTGTAAAAAGTAGGCATAATTTAACTTCTAAAACTTTTTTCAAAACCTGATTGTTTCTTTTTTTTTAGCTGATGTGGCCAAAAGGTAAATGCATCTCTACGCAATACCGAGACAGTTATAATGTGTGTAAAAGCTTATAGGTAATTAAAATCAGCCTACATCAGAGAGAAAGAAAGATGTTTTCCTAAAACTGCTGAAAAATGGCTCTACAATGAAGT